>NC_139944.1:13031071-13256071 GCF_963454915.1 Gymnoscopelus microlampas
AATGTTCAAACACTTTCAAGATTTTTTTTAAATGTCCCGGACCGCTGGCGTAGTGGTCCGGGCACCGAGGCTCCAAAGTAGCTTGACAGCGCGTTGCGGATTCGAGTCCCGATCTCAACAGGCTTTGCCGCATGTACATTCCCCATCTCTCTCCCTATTTCCTGTCAAACAAATACATCTTTAAGATTTTTCAAAAATATTTAAAAATAGCAGATGTACAAGCCCGCAGCACGGCACATGCATGGGGTCCCAGTGTAAGAGGATGAAGACCTCATAGTGGATACATGTCAGTGTGGTGTGTTAGCACAGAAGTACTGTAAGTGCAAGAATACCTCCGAGGAAAATGCAAGTACCGTGCGTGCGTGCGTGCGTGCGCATGCGTGCGTGCGTATCTATAGGCCTACTGTAGGAATGAGAACATTTTGAAATTGAGATGCGTTGTGAGCTTGTCTTTTTCTATTATTTGTGAACATTTTAGAAACATTTTGGCCAAAAAGTACATGATATGACCAAAATAGGGACGCCAGTTTGAAAGTGATTAAATGTGTGTAATTATGTATTATTACACTGTCTGTGTCTGCTCTCGTGCCCAGACTGTGAGAGGGTCAGCTGGCACTCACACACTGCTGAGCACAACACAACATCGGCTCGTTAGCCGCGCGAGCTCTCACGTTCAGAGCTGCCTTAAGTGTGGGAGGTGTGTTTACTGTGTTGGTCAACTCCGACGGCGTGAGAGGAGTGACAAACACAACCCTCTCTCTGTGTGGACAGTGACACGGCACACTGAGGTTAAATGAATGAAGAGTCCGGATGGAGCCAGGTCTTTGTTGGTCCACGGGGACTTGACCCCAGGGTTAACTACTCAGCAAAGTGCTGTAAGCCATAAAACTCAAGGTGAGAGAAAAGGACCACTAATGGCGCAGGCTTGTTGCTAATGAAGGACAGAGGCGGTGATGATGGCTGTCCACTGTCCATCAACCAATGTTGTTGAAGACCATTTAGGCTTCCTTCCCTTGTTGCATTGTCTTACACGTGAACAGGATGAGGCCCCTCGAATCCATCTGTCATGTTAGAAGAACTCGGCGTTCAACGACTGCTCACCGATTGATCTGTTTCATGTAAATCCTAATTTACACTTCACTGCGCACGATGCGTTTTCTTCGTCAAGTGACACCGTCGTGCAATGAAGTCAGGCTTATTATAGGTGCATCATGTAAGACCGGTGGTGATGATGGTGTTTTTTTTTTTTTACCAGGGGAACGGTATTTTAATGACGTCACATCACATGCACACGTGTAAACCTGTTATGCAAAGTAGCCATTTGGGTGTTTGGAAACATTTCCAGCGGAACGCCGTGGTGTCCTGTGTAGCGACCAAAACACCACTGTGTAAGATTAACACACTTTACATGAAATTACTAAATTAAAATGAGTTTTATTTAACCACTTGAAGCCATGTAATACTTCATTGACTGGAGTCCCCCAAGGCTCTATAATTGGTACGCTCCTTTTCCCCCTCGACACCAAATATCGATCTTCGAGCTCACAAGGCCTTGCAGCGCTATGCTATTTTTGGCGTATGTTCACATATTTTCGGCAGATGTTTGCCTATTGTGATATGCCCAGAATAGGGATGCCAGGGTTCATGTGGTTAATGTAAACAGGAAACTGTAGGCAGAGGAGGCTGAGAACAGAGAGGGGGACAGACATGCAACACAGGCCTGCAGCTGGATTTGAACCACGGGTGACACACCATCTGTCTATAGAAACAGTCCGCACTCACAAGGTGATTTTTTGCAGTAGCAGTCTTTGACGAACGTTTTCAGCACGTTTCAAATGCTGGTGAAGGCCTGAGTAGCTGAAACGCGTCTGTTTGTCAGAGACTGCTGCTGCGGTAAATAATAAAATTAAAAGAAAAATCACTGTGAGTGCAGACTGTTTCTATTATAGACTGTTCACTGAGAGTATGCACCCGTCTATACTTCTCTGAAACCATTGACAGTAGAGCACGCTCAGCTCAGCCCTATAGTATTTGGGTGACACACTTTCTGGTCAGCTACCGGGATGCCCCAAATTAGTACTTCTGCATGTTGAATTTTAATGCAGTAATAAGTATACATAGCGGATGTGGATATACTTACAAGCTATACTTTACTAGGTAATAAGCGTTGTGAACATAAAGTCTACATGCCTCTTTGTGTTTGCATTGCTTTCTCTGTGTGAATGTCAGTCTTCATGGTACAGTAGGAATTCTGCAGCTCATGGTGGAATGGTTCTATTTCATTATAAAACGATCTGAAGTCAAGTGTAGCTACACCCACGATGGCAGATGGTGATTGAAAAGGCCTCGGTTACATTCTCCTGGATGGAGGGCTACAGAGAGCCCTGGAGGCTGTTTGGCTTTGAGATGTGCAAGATGACCGAAGAGTCCTCTGGGCCTATTGTGTTACACCACTGGTTTTTAGATCAGAAATAGGATTCAAGATACTGTGGTACACTGGGATTTGGGGAACAAGGGATTCGATTTATAATGGACACGTGGGTGTAGTTTCCTGACGGGACATTTGAATCATCATCGTCTGTGTTCAAACACAGCATGGGAGTGTGGTAATTTTTTGGAAAAGAACGTAGCCCTAACCCACATCAAGACGTGCATCAGCAAAACACCACCATACCAACTGACCCTATTCACAGGGGATATCTGCGGTGGTGGTGATCTCTCTACCATCAGGCCTCCTAGTAGAGCTTACACCCCCACACACGCTACAGCAGTGTCGTTCACTTGCCTAATGGTGCTTAATCACTTAAGCCCTATATACTTAGTTGTGCAATTCATTCTATTTTATTTTTGGTAATTTATGAATTAATGTATTTATTTTATTATTTTTTAATTCATTTTTATTGTATTTTTTGGGGAGGGGAGGGGAGGAGAGGTTTTTTTTTAAGCATATTATATAATGACACGCCCAATCCAGAGACGCCAGGTTGAAAGTAGTTAAGATTCTATTTTAGATCTTATGTCTGATGTTATGTCTTCCATTTATAGTCAACATAATAATAATAACAACTAGAAAATGTGCTCCTCGGAGCACAGGTCTCCGCCAGTACTGTTCCTGATTAATCCTGTCTTACCTATTTATATTATATATTGTCACGTGTCACTTGACCAATGTTAGCTTGATCCCGTTAGCTTGACCAATGTTACCTCACTTCCAAAAACATAAATGGTTTTTGGAAGTGACACACCTATTTATAGGATTTTATTTCGTCATGTGTCTCGCTAGCCAATCAAAAGCATTGGTGACAACATATTGTCACGTGAAGCTTGACCAATGTTAGCTTGGCTAGGGGGGGGGGGGGGGGGGGGACAGCGTGACGGGAACGAAAACATACTCTCCACCTCTGGCGGAGACAATAATAATATATAATGCCGAAAACACCCACAGGAAACACGGAATTAACTTAAATAGTCTAGGCTTTACTTTAGAAAATCAGGTACACCTCACAGGGCAAACATCATAACATAGATAAACTCTTGAAAACAGAAACCTGGACAGGAACAGATTAGAACACTCCTACACTAATACTAAATACACTACCAAGTCCAATTACACAACAGTCTACAGCAGGGTTGCCCCATAGAGTTAAAAATAAGGGTTGCCCAGGTGGAACCAGTCTCTCAATCAGGGCCACACAGAGGGGGCAGGGAGTGAGCAGGAGCAGAGTCACAACAGTGCAATGACGGGGGCATAGGGCAGATTGTGACAAATGATTGTAGAGAGACCATGGGTACTTACTGGGATAGCATTTTTCTCAGTCCCAGTTTTATCACCCTTGATGCACATTCTCACAATATATTTTTTTATAAAACTGTCATCCGTTGGGTGGTCCTAATCTATTCTGCTCGGTATGAGAAGTTTTAAGACTTCCTGCTTTCTTGGATTGTGCAGCTCGAGTGAATGGTGAAGCTCAAGGCTCCTCCTGGGCAGAGAGAGAGAGGCACGCGGTAGCGCCAAGGCTGCTCTGCTCCTCTCCTCTCCTCTCCTCTCCTCTCCTCGCTCACAGGCCCGCTTTGTACAGAGAGACGTTTCCTGCCTTCACAGGAAACGCTCATATTGGAAACAGATTTTTCCCTGACAGTTGACTGTGATCCCAGACCCATGCAGCTGAAACCACTCTCTGCTTCTCTCCGCGATGCGGAGTAGGGAGCGGAGGAAGGGCTGGAGGGTGCAGGTGGTGGGGGGTGGGGGGGGGGGGGGGGGGGCTTTGAAACTCATCTCCCTCTTCTAATGGGGTGTGGGGTATTTCCTTCATTATTTCTCTCTCTCTCCCCCTTTCTCTCACTTCTCTCTCTCTCTCTCTCTCTCGCCAATCTGCAAGCGTTGCCTTCGTTCACCCTGGCGCTGGCTGCTCATGTTTCACTACGGAGCGCTGTTTGGCTTTTCAAATGTCAACACACAGGGATCCTGACTGCAGGGCGGGGGAGTCGCCCGCCCCAAGCCTTCAACAGTAATACAGTGGGGGTCCCATCATGCAGACCGAGCCCCCCCCTGGGCAGATGGGCCCAGCGACGGCCCCCAACATAAATACAGAACAGGACACGCCGTCATGGCACGCTTTTAAACCCTCAGACTGAGGAAGTTAATATCTGAGCCTCCGAGTACAAACAGCCAGTCATCTTATTGGGTATATAAAACTGTCAGGGAGAAGCCTCGCTGACCCTGGACTCAACCCAAACATAGCTTTTTTCTTTTAGTATGTTGCGCCGAATGCATTGTGAGGAGCAAGTGGTGGAAAAAAGTACTCACGTTTTGTACTTAAGTAAAAGTATCAATACTGCAATGTAGAAATACTCGGAAGTCCGGAACACAAAATGTACTTGGGTAAAAGTTCAAAAGTATAGGTATCAAAATGTACTTAAAGAACCAAAAGTAGAAAGTGCTCATAATGCAGAATATCCTATTTCACAAGTTTTCAGATGTGTAAAAAATACATCTTTTGAAAATAGCAAATCTACAAGCTGTGAGCTTGTAGATCGGCTATTTTCAAATGGCCGAAATGTATATTTCGGCCAGGGCTGAAGTGGTTGATGTATGTTTTGTAATAATAATAATAAAAATCTACAAAGTAAAATGTATACTTTTAATTAATAGTAACTAAAGTTTTCAAATAATTGTAGTGGAGTAAAAGTACTCAAAATTGGAAATACTCAAGTCAAGGAAGAATACCTCAACAAGTACAGTACTTGAGTACATTTACTTAGTCACTTTCCACCACTGATGAGGAGTCACACACACACATTGCACACATACATGGTACAGTACGTACAGTGCACACGACAGGGTGCTATATAAAAGCACCACTTACCATTTGACATGGTCAGTGGTGCATTTATACAGCAACTTTATCCAAAGTGCTTTACAGTGTGTGTTACATTCATCCATTTACACACACACACACACACACACACACACACACACACACACACACACACACACACACACACACACACACACACACACACACACACACACACACACACACACACACACACACACACACACACACACACACACACACACAGACGGCAGAGGAAACCATGCAAGGCCCCAACCTGCTCAGTGAGGGGTCGCTCAGTGTCAGCCATGCGTACACAAACTTCACAGGCATACATGTGGGCACGTTCACACCCGTATGAACATAATAACTTGGAATTGAACACGTGTCAGAGGTTGCTCTTTCCCCTCTGCAGGCCCCTCTGTGCTCACAGTGGGGTGACCTTTTATCGTTTGTTTTTTTCCCTGTTTAGTTTGTAAAATATAGCAGATCTACAGCTATTTTCACTATTTGTGGAATAACGAAATATGTAGGGGTTACGTGGCTAATGGATGTATTTGTTGCAGTGAGGTTTAACCTGAAGCCGATTCTACTAATGTCTTCTAAATCCCAACCGTTTTCTGAAAAACGTATGTTTCTATATTAGTGGTGCTCAAACTTTTTCATGTCAAGGACCCCCAAAATGATATGTATTTGGCCGCCGAACCCCATCTCAAAATATTTTGTTCCAAGGACCCCCAGAAGCAAAGATTTGAGTAAAAAAAAATCGCTTTAAAATAATATATATTGAAAGATTTACACACATTTTTAAGATTTTTCAAAAATAGCAGATCTATAGCAGAGCTTGTATATCTGCTATTTTTGAATTTCTTGAATAGCCAAAGTGTAAAATAATGCTTTTTAGCTCAAAGGTCTTAAGGTGTTAAAGTGAAGAGCATTCATTTATTGTATTAAAAAAAAGGACAGTTAGTCTGATTGGATACCAGATAATACTAGCAAAGTTTCTGTATTGCTCTGCTAGTGTCTGACTGGTATTGTGGAGGAGGAGAGGCAGTGCGACCTAAAGATAGACTGGCTGACTGGTCATTGTGTCCTTCACGAGCCCATTCGTTGTACATTGTTTGAACGCGTAGCTGGTGGTGTCTGTTGGTGCTTGTATTATGTGACGTCGGTAAGCTCCCTCTTATAAAATGAATAACATGGTGATTTCCATTGTTAGAATATCCTCTTATACAGTGAATAACAAATGAGAACATTTAGTTATTTATATTGTTTTAACCCAAGCATTATTTTACACTTTGGCTATTCAAAAATAGCAGATATACAAGCTCGTAGCGCGGCACCGAGTGCCGCGCTACGAGCTTGTAGATCTGCTATTTTTGAAAAATCTTGAAAATGTACAAATCTTTGAATATGTATATTCTTTTAAAGCGAACATTTTTACTCAAATCTTTGTTTCTGGGGGGTCCCTGGAACAAAATATTTTGAGATGGGGGTCGGCGGCCAAATACATATCATTTTGGGGGTCCTTGACATGAAAAAGTTTGAGCACCACTGATATAGAAACATACGTTTTTCAGAATACTGTTGGGATTTAGAAGACATTTTGTAGAATCGGCTTCAGGT
This sequence comes from Gymnoscopelus microlampas, assembly GCF_963454915.1. Taxonomy (NCBI): domain Eukaryota; kingdom Metazoa; phylum Chordata; class Actinopteri; order Myctophiformes; family Myctophidae; genus Gymnoscopelus; species Gymnoscopelus microlampas. The sequence goes on from NC_139944.1 coordinate 13,038,034, forward strand.
CTTAATGCGTTAATACGTAATATGATATACTACGGAACTAGTATGTTACTTATGCTGAGACATAGTTTACTATACGTATTTTTTGACCATTAGTATCCATTGTACATTTCCTGAAGTGGCACCAGAAGTGCTTGTGTTGAAGACCAGGTATTACCCAGTAGCCAACATCATTTCTCACGGGGGCTGTAGCCAGGATTACCATGGTGATAACCCCGGGTCAGGGGAAGTGTGCCGGGGCCAGCCCCAGGACCCCCCACAATGACGCGGGGGGGGGGGGGGTGGGTCCCCAAGGGGCCACACTGTTACTTCCCTGGAGACTGTTGTTTACTTCATGTCATCTCTCAGGGGAAAACATAGCGGGGCAGATCCCTGGTCATGGGCATCTGCTTGCACATGGGTATGTTTCAACTTCTTCTCTCAAGAGACGCCAGGGGAAGGGGTCAGAAAACATGTGTAAAGGTTACTCAGCTGGCAGTTTCTCAAAGTTAAAGCAATATACAACCGTGGGGGCGGCAAGCATCTTTAACGCATCATCGGTGACTTTTGGTGATGTTTTCAGTACATGCATGACATGCAGGGTTGCCAGATCTGCTTATTATAATTTCCCCGCAAGATCTTATTTGAAAATAGCAGATCTACAAGCTCACAACGCGTCGCGATGCGACGCGTTGTGAGCTTGTAGATCTGCTATTTTCAAATAGCTGATGTATATGTTAAAGTGCACATGTGGCCCATAGCCGCTTCTTTGGGGCTGGTTTTCCTAGTCCTGGTTGCTTGTTTCTCTCACAGCATCTGGCAACACTGATGACATGTTGTTCAAGCTAAATTCTAGAAGGTTAAGTTACAGTACCGTTAATAACGTTTTTTTTTATTTTACATTGACTTTGCTTGCAGCATTTTTTATTTTATGCTTAAATATCAATAGAAACTAAATTCCTTCAGGGTGGCCATTTTTTCCAAGATGTCAACTGAGCGCTGTTGGAGGCCGAAAAGGTCAAGTTGGAACCTCCGAGTTATGAGTTGTCATGAGCTGTGATCAGGTCGACTGACAATGAAATAATCCACTTTTGTCTTTGATCAGCACAAAGTGCCAGTATAGGCCAAAGTTGAATATTTTTCAGATTTTGTGAATTCATAATCCCAGATCCACAGACAATATGATGTCATCAATTTGACATGAGAGATCCACAGGGAAGCTATGTTATGTTATTAGACCATCTTGTTTCTTTATTGCTATCTACTTAGCACTCTTGATGTTCAACTGTTTAGGCAGTTGTGCAATGTGCAATGCCTGGTTGGATTTTGTTTTACAATGACTGGTTTCAAACTTTGTCTATTGGATATATTGGAACTTTTCTGAAAGAAATGAATAATACACATTTTTGTAATGATACGCAAATTTAAAAGTTGGACATTTGAGACGTTAAGTGACATTTACGACTTCCAAGTAGTCTTGAATGAAGGGTAAGGACTAATTTGTCTTAAGTGAAACCTACAAATGACAGCTAAGGCTGGAATTGTATTTTCCTGCACACGTCAATTTGTGTTCATTGTGTTGGTGTTGTGCCAGACTCTCTGTGATTCCCCACTTGTCCCCCTTAGTGTTGTATTTCACTATGCTTAATCCCCAGCTCAGTTAGGGTCCTTTCTTTACCCTCATCATTTCCCTCTGTCCTGCTGTTGAGCTTCACTGTCTTTGTCCTGCCCTGTTGGTGGGCTAGGCCTCACCTTACCTTCCCAGGTGCTCTTAATGAGCCATGGGTGTCCTAGAAACCAGACAGGTGAGCTCAGTCTTGGGAAACAGCGGCAGATGTGGGTGTACTGTAATCTGCCATAACCATTAAGGACTCACACAAAAGCTATAAAAGAACCCACAAGTTCGCTCCTGTTTTTGTCTACTTACACAGTGATTCCCAACCCCGTGAGGCATGAGGATATTGCAAGAGGGCCCCCAAACACTAACATTTTAATGACAATATAACTACCGGTAATATAAAAATATGTATGTAAAACAAAAGTTATGATATTTTTCTTTAATACCTTGAACATTTATTTTTCATTTTGATACAGATAAGTAGGAACTTAAAGGAGTAGTTCACCCAAAAAAAATACTTATTTCCTGTCAATTACAGACCCCATGGAGCCTTGAATTCATGTAGATGTTTTTGTTTTTGTCACATTCCAATAATTTTATGACCGGCGGAGTCTGAGTCTCCTATTGACCAATGACCCGGTCATCAATATTGGCTTAGGAATGCCACAAAAACAAAAAACATACCCATGAATTCAAGGCTTATTGGGGTGTGTTGACAGAAAATAAGACATTTTTTGGGTGAACTACTCCTTTAAAAGTATGACTATCCGGAACACTATCAGTTGATTGATCATTAAAAATATACACGGCCCACCCATCTGACTACTTAACGTGGCGGCCGAATGGCTGGTGTCAGATGGGTGGTCCACGAACACTTTTATATATTTTCAAGAAAGGTCCAGAAAGGCTGGGAACCACTAGTCTACTACACCCTCCCAACCCCCCCATATGTAGTTCAATAACAGCATAATAATCCTACACACATGGCATGGGACACACACGTCATACATGTGTGGCATGAAAGAGACCACAGGAGAAAGCAGGGCATCTGCCTCTACACAGCAGCTCTTTTGGTGAGTGTGGGAGAGGAGGAGTGGACCAGGGTGTGTGTGCACACACACACCCCACTGAACTGAGGTCAGTGGGAGAGAGGTCTCACTCCAATCATTCCGTCTCTGTTGGGTAGAAACCTCGTATGTCCCCAAACCGTCACTTTTCAGGAAATGTATACAAAAGAACCATGTGGTCCAATCAATCCTATGTAGTTATTATTTAGCCACAAGCACTTTTCATTGTTTAATTAAGACCTGAGACCGATTCTACAAAATGTCTTCTAAATCTAAATAAACAGGTTTTAACCTATGTTGCTGTCAGTGGTTCTCAAACTTTTTCATGTCAAGGACCCCCAAAATGATATGTATTTGGCCGCGGACCCCCAATCTCAAAATATTTTGTTCCAGGGACCCCCCAGAAGCAATGATTTGAGTTACAAATGTTCGCTTTAAAAATATATATATTCAAAAATGTGCTCACATTTTCTCGATTTTTCTACAAGCTCGTTGTAGATCTGCTATTTTTGAATAGCCAAAGTGTAAAATACTGCTTTTTTTTTTGCTCAAATCAAAAAATGACACAGATGCGTTCCAGGTCTTAATGGGTTAAATATAAACCCAAAAGACACAATTAGCCACTCTCACTTTAACTTTCAAAATCTTCCAAAAAATAGCCAAAAAATAACAGATCTACAAGCTCGCAACGTCGCAAGCTTGTAGATTGGTTATTTTTGTATCCCTTGTATCGACGAAGCAGGGCGTTAATTTACCAAAAAACATATAAAAGTTGAAATATACATGGAGATACGAGATTTCTGCCCCGACAGGAATGACGATATGTTGTTCCCTGCAGTAGTGCCACGCCACCAAAATGGCATGTTGTTCTTTTTGGCTGCCACGCTGCAGTGCAGGAGGAGGGTGTGTGCTGCAAAAAACGGGCTGCTGGGAAAAAGAATGTTGTGTGCTCTGTGTGCCAATGCCATTTGGGCCCACATCTCTCTCTCTGGCCTATATTCCTGCACATGCCTATATTTGAACACGAGGATCTCTCTCTCCGCTCTGGTTAGAGCAGCGGGCTTTGTTGAGGGTTTTGCAAAGCGGAGGTTTTCCTTGGCGTGGCCCTAGTGATTAAACACACGCAGAGAGGGGTGAAGAAGCTGCTGGCCAGTTTTGGCTCTCTCACCACGGCTCCGGGGCCTTGGGAACTGACCTCCATCTGGAGAAACCGGGTCTCTGTGGTCAGTGGGAGATGAGGGCGGGGGGGGGGGGGGGGGGGGCACTAAACTTAGGAGCAAAATACACAAAGAAGCTGAGACCCAGAGAAGTGTATGCAAAGAGCTCTGTAGCCGTCACAGTCGGTGCACAAGCGCTCTGATATTTTTACAGTGATATTGTTTACGCAACAGCGTACAGGTTTTGCGACTATCGACGCTGCAATAAAAACATGCAACGACGTTTGATTGCCCTTATCTCGCGTCATGTGATGCACCGTTGATGCGTTTGTTTAGCATAGAGGAAGGCTGAGCAAATAAATGATGAATTGTTTTGAATGGGCGATGCAAATGTAAGCATAACATTTCAAATACAACCGAGCACGTTTAGGCAAACATTGTAACGGCAGCAAGAAAAACAGAGGTCCTCAAGTTCATTCAGTTGATTCGGTTTTGTACTCTCCTTTTCTCATCCCTCACACAGTAAAATCCTCAGTGTTCATTTATCCATTTGTAACTCTGAGAGTGTCTTTCTTGTAGTTTCTATGTCAGTGGTTCTCAAAAAAGGTTATGTCAAGGACCCCCAAAATGATATGTATTTGGTCGCTGACCATCTCAAAATAATTTGTTCCAGGGACCCCCAGAAGCAAAGATTATTTTTTTTTAGATATATGTAAGCAGATCTACAAGCTCATAGTGCAACACAAAGTGACGCGCTATGAGCTTGTATATCTGCTATTTTTGAACAGCCAAAGTATAGCATAATGGTTAAAGTGGTTAAAATCTAAAATTACACTTGCTTTCCCGGTTTTAATGGGTTAAGGGCCGGCCACACAAAGAATAAATATAACCGCAACTATGAATATGTTGTTAAAGCGTGAGCGAGAGCCTACAGCACAACTATAACGACGACAGTGGGCAAAGATATCGTTGGCATCACTTTCAAAGCCATTTGATGGAACAATAGAAACACTGTCAGTCCAATCAAAATGCATTCAAATGTACAGGGCCTGGTGCCCTACGTGAGTGACGTTCAACATGTTTACAGAACGTTATGATTCGTCAAGTGTGGATGCTCACATCATTATCGTTATGGTTCGTTTGGTTACATTTGTACACTGTCAGAGTTCAATTGATATGAAGGATTTTACTCTGCACTTTCTGTCTGGTCCCAGCTTGTGTCAGTGTTTATGTGGGCTACAGTGCAGGGAGAGGCTGAAGGCTTCTTCACACCTGAGTGTCAGATGAGGGCCCTATTAAGTCCTCCTCAGTGTAAGAAAATGGGTAAAGAAAGAGTGTGAAAAACATTGTTGGTTTCTTTGGGTTCATGAACGCAGAAGATTGTACTTTTTATAATGATTTCACTGACTGCATTTACGGTATGCGTTTTCAAAGGATTAGTTGGTTGCTTTCCCATCAGCCGTGTATCAAAGCAGCAGAATTGTGCGATGTCAGCGAAAAGGCAAAGGAGCCTTAAAAAAAAAGAAGCTTTATGCATTCAATTTGATCGTTACATCTCAGGATTCACATTTGTTGTTTTGATGTGGGAATTAGTTTGCTTCAGTGGTGTAAAGTAACTAAGTACATTTACTCGAGTACAATTTTGAGGTACTTTTACTTTACTGGGATATTTCCAATTGTCTATACTTTTACTTCTACTCCACTACATCTCAAAGAGGCAAATATTGTGATTTTTTTACGTTAACAACTTTAGCCCTATTTTATATAAAGGCTATTTGAAAATAGCCTATCTACAAGCTCACAACGCGTCGCATCGCGGCACGTTGTAAGCTTGTAGATCTGCTATTTTCAAATATTTTAGTACTTTTACTTTTGGTACTTTAAGTACATTTTGATACCAATACTTTGGTACTTTTACTCAAGTAATTGTTTTTTAATTCCAGACTTTTACTTGTACTTTTACTTTGCAGTATTGATACTTTTACTTAAGTAAAACATTTGAGTACTTCTTCCACCACTGGTTTGCTTGATGATCAGCACTGAAGTTCCACTTCCAACAGTAGCCCCTCTAGCCATGCAGCCCAGCAGAGCCAAGAGCCCCTCATCCAGTGTTTGGCCATAGCTGTCATCTAACATCAGGCTCCAGACCCCTACCACTCTCTGTAAACATGAAGACGGCCACACACAGAGCTGGAGAAACAGCCCGCTAATAATACTGATACTGATGTAGCTTACACCACAGGTCACCCACCAGTTTCCAGTGTCCCATGGGGCATAGAGGGAATTACAGGCATCACTTCCTGTTGTCAGTCATTCAATTCACATTCCTACAGGAAGTGATGCCCATAATTCCCTTGGAAACGTGTGGGTAAACAAGAAGGGGACTACAGCATGATGTGAGGATTTTGTGAATGCCAATACATTCTCTTGAGCTGAACCCTCTATTGCAGTGGCTTTCAACCTTTTTTTGCGTCAAGGACCCCCAAATTGACACATATTAGCCCAGGGACCCCCATTTGAAGAGATATGCCAGGGAGTCAACCATTTTGATTCCTTGGTAGTATCACCATCAGTGTTAATTTAACTCTGAGAGTGTACAAATGGAACCAAATGGACCCGTAAGGTCATTTGTACGGGTGCATTTCGCCTTTCCGACATGTCGCCTTTCCGACGTTAACGAACCCTATACCTAACCCTAACCCTAACCCTAACCACACGCGGAAGCCACTAGTCGGAGTGGCGAGATGTCGGAATGGAAGGAGAACCCCCATTTGTACACACTCAGAGTTACAGACACACAAGGGTCAATTTGTTTACTAACTATTCATTTGTCTGGGGACCCCCTGGAACCCCCTCAAGGACCACTAGTGGTCCCCGGACCACTGGTTGAAAACCACTGCTCCATTGGATTGAGCTTGTGTGTGCACACATATATAAGAGATCAGAATAAAGGGAACTAGCTGGTCCCCGTTTTTATAGTTCGAAGTCTGGTGCCAATTATCCTGATTGGAGAGGGCTGCGGGCTCTCAGACAGCCTGTGGTGTGAGGGTGATTACCTCGTTGTGTTGAAGACACCATCAGGTGTGCAGGCCACATGGAGGAGCTGATATGGGAACCGGGAATTGGAAGCCATTTGGTGTTGTCCAGCTGTGTCTTTCTTCCCCAGCTGAGATATAGACAGTTTTACACCGTCAGCAGTCATGGATAACTGAGTTGTGATTCCTTGGCAAAAAGCACTTGTGATATCAACCTCCCCAGACATATGGCGACCCAGGCGGTCCAAGGAAGTCTATAGCGATGACTTTGTTTTATGTTATGGGCCGAGTTTGCCCATAAAATACAGACTCACTCCAACACACAACTGTGGAAAAACCATAGGATGGTTCTAAATTTAAATGGGAGTTAATTAATCTTTCTGCTCCTTCCTTTTTCCTCGGTTTGATTTATCGATTCCCACTCCCGAGGCTTGACACATTCCATCATAAGCAGTATGATAAGCCACAGCTGTCACATTTCTCCAAATATGGTATTGGATGTGGAAAGGAAAAGCCTCCTCGCATGCTATTGTTTGGACAAGCCATTGTAAACGTCTGCCCATGGAGAGAAGTAGCAGAAGGTACTACGCTGTTTATACTCTCAACCCCAGCAGACTGCGATGGCTCCGCGGTCCTCTCCTTATATAGACCTGGAGCATCAGTTTGCCTGGGCTGTAGTAAATGTCCGTCTCAGCATCTCGCTCCCTTCACTTCATTAGACTGACCACCCGGTTCAGAGGGCTATACTCTCAGGGTCCAGAGGTCACAATAAGGGGCTGCTGCAGGCCCTTTCAGCTCTATACCGTTTCTTTGTTTTTGGGAAAGTGATTGAGACCCTCTGTTCTCGTTCTCTTTGATATCGGCATGCGTCTGAAAGTGCTGGTGGCTAACCGTCTAACTGTCCCTGTGTTGTAAAATGCCAGGCTGTCACAACCGGCCCTATTGATCTTCTCTCGACAACTGTGGCATCTGCTCGGAGCTAATTGGGAGAGGTTTTGCTTTTTTTTTGCCTAAAGAGCCTTCAGCCGGCATCTGACTTTTGCAAAAAGCTAATTCTCTCCAGTGTTGTTTAGTGACAGACGCCTGATGAGAGTGCTTTGTTCTTCTGTTCTATGTGCGTATTTTATTATGCATGTACGTAGCTGACCAGGTCAATGCTTGCTTTTGGTTCTTTTGTTCTTGGTTGGTTGCTGCCTTATGTGAGTCCGTTAAGTTGAGTGTTGACTTCTGCAGCTCACTTACAGTATGTCTGTGGGAGTGGAATCTCTTTCTCTGATGGCATGGAGGATGGCAAGCATGGAGCAGAGGCCACTGAATCCTGCCTGGGTTCACTTCACTGGTAGAGATTGTCTCAAATTTCAGCAGTCTATAGTTTTCTGTCATGACAAGATAATTAAGAGAAATGGGGGGCGCCGATGGCTTAGTGGTTAAGGCACATATACTACGAACCCTTGACAGCATATTGCGGGTTCGATTCCCTAGCCTGATGGTGGATTTTCTGTCTGTCTCTCCCTGACCCTCCCATTTCCTGTCTCTCTTCACTGTACTATCATAATAACGGCAACAAGCCGGGTTGTGTGGAAAGTAAAAATCTGCCAACATTACATTGAGTTCTGTCCAACTGGACAGACATTGGACACTTTGATGGAAGTGTCCAGTGTATAGCCAGGGGTCTTCATGGTCTGGCATGTGGGTGTTTAAAGGGGTCCCACCGCAGGGAACACGCTGAAGGGCACACCTCACCTCAGGGGTCAGGGGTCAAGAGGAGACACACTTCCTGTGGCCTCGCCGTGGAACCCCTGCTGACTCCTTTTACTGGCCCTCTCATTGTTCTGATTTATCCTCGCTGGCGCTGCCATTGATGTGGCCCCTTGCCGAGGCTGTTAAGCGCCAAAGAGCATCACCCCAGACCAGATGTTTCAACTAACAGCCTCTGCTAGTGCAGTCGGTCGGTCGGCTGTTGGAACAGGTAGAACCTGTGACAAGAAGATGGGAATACTCAAAATAATAGCCAACATAAAGCCCTCCAAGGGAAATGCTCTGTGCTTGTTTCTGTTCATTCTTTATGAGGTGCATTTCCTCAAATGATTTGGTGCATTAACCACTTAAACCCTCCAGTCTCAGCGAAACGCACTTGAGTTACAACTGTACTCTTTTTCCGTCTACACCAAATCTCTAGCCGATCTAAAAGCTCAAAACGCATCATGTTGCGATGCATTTTGAGCTTGTGGATCAGTTATTTTGGGCAAATATTCCCCCCAGAATAGACATACTGGGGTTCGAGTGGTTAACTACCCCCTCCTCCCCTCCCTGGATGAACGTTGTCGACTGTAGAGTGTTTCAAAAAATGCACTTATATCCTGATTTGAAGCACAGTAGCAATGCTCCTATAAGGCACCGACCCGATCTCACACAACTTAATATACATTGCACGGAGTGTCATTCCGTGCATAGACAACTGGAAAACCCGAAAATCTGTGCATAGCCATCAGGCTGAGGCACCAGTAATAAACCATTGTACAGTGCAATTACACACTGGCCTTGCAGTTTGAAGTGGCTGGCATAAGTGTTTGGCTAGTATTTCTTTAAGTTTCTCTTTTTATTTTTTCACTTTAAGCACTGCTGGTCAGTGTTCAGATTCACATAGGACTTGAACCAGCGCTGTGAGGGAAACCCCCATACACGCACGCACGCACGCACGCACGCACGCACACACCCACACACACAATCCAAGCAAGGTAAAGATAGCATCTTGAGTCATTTGACCACATGAATTCAACACATCATTTAACTGTCAGAATCCAGCATCCACACAGCCCATTTGGGGAGTTATTTTGGTGGTTAAATACCATTCTGTGGGGCACAGCTCTACATCTGTGGTGGACCAGAGACTGTCCCCAGAGGGCAGAGGATGGAGACAACAGAGGGCAGAAGAAGTTGAGAGAGCGAGGGGGAGAGAGAGAGAGAGAGAGAGAGGGAGGGGGAGAGAGAGATGTTGGCTGACGAGGTCCTGATGGAGGACTGTCAAGGCCTCGTGGAACACATTGGGTCTGCTCTGATGATGATGTGACAGAATAATAATTTAGTTGTTGTTGGGTTATTTAACATTTTTTGCACAAACCTGGAAGTTGTCCTCTGCATTTACCCATCCTAACTATTAGGAGCAATGGATGCCATTAATATGGCGCCAGGAGCAGTTAGGGGTTAAGTGTCTTGCTCAGGGACACTTCAGCACATAGCCCATGAGGGCGAGCTGAGCGTTGAACCGGCAACTTCCGATCCCCAGACGGCCAGTCCACCCACTCGGCTACGGCCACCCTAAAAAGTGTCCGCTTTCTGGAATCACTAGCAGAGGCAGCAGGCATCAGCAGAACCAGAGCTGCCATGTGATCACATCAACTCCATTAGGGGGGTTTGCGTCTGGAGGAGGTATGGCGGGTAGGGTACACACACACACAAAGGGGCTCAGTGTTCGCCCCTCATATTCCGCCAAAGGCGTGTTCCGCATGCCGGCGTGATAATGAACTTAGGAAGGCTAATTGGAGACAGCAGCGCAGGGCAGTTCCTCCCACCGCAGATGATGCATATTTACTGACACTAAAAGACTTGCGGTTTCGCCCTGCGTAATGCTACGCGTGAGGTACAGCTGCAAGCAGGCAAAAAGACCGTCTCAGAGTCTCTGCGACATGAAAGGCAGCATTGCCTTTACAGCTGTACTGGGATGTGAGTTTGGCAGCGCCTCTCTCTCTCTCTCATTCACGTGGGAAGAAGCGTACAGAAATACACAACGGCATTTCTCCTTTTGTTTCCCAATTGGAAGTGTAGTGTGAGCAGATAATTGGATGTGCAACAATTAGCGACGTGTTAAATTCTTTGAAGAGTGGTTGCAGAGTAAGCATGCACAGACACATACTGTGTGTGGACCGTGCCATAAATCAAGCATCTTGGCAGCCGGTACGGCTTAAAGTGTTTTTTAGCAACACAGAGCATATAATAAAGTTCACTTTCTTGGCTCAATATGCATTTTGAGGTACGTTCATTAAACAGAATATCTAAAGCACCCACTGACTTTGACAAAGCACAGTGAAGGCTAAGCTAAATTGCTGCAATAACACCGCATTCCACTGAAAAACTTGACGTGTTGTTTTAAGTGTCATTTGCAAAAAGGTTGAAAAGGGGAAAATGGTCCCACGAGAACCAGATCCTGGGTTCGGTTCAACTTTGCTCGCAATTATGATCATCAAACGCTGTGTGTGTTTGTGGGCCAGGAATGTGGATGTTAATTGTCATTGAGCCTGTATATTTGATCTGCAGCTACCAAGCAACATGCATTACTCAGCTCCGCACACGGCGTTGCCAGATTCTGTGAGCGAAACAAGCAAACAGGTCTAGGAAAACCAGCCCAAAAGAAGCGACTATGGGCCGCATGAGCACTTTAACATATACATCAGCTATTTGAAAATAGAAGATCTATCGCGACACGTTGTGAGCTTGTAGATCGGCTATTTTTAAATAAAATCTTACTGGGAAATTATAATAAGCAGATCTGGCAACCCTATCCGCACAGCAGCACACTGTGAAAGTCTGCCAAAAAAAACCTGCCAAGAGAGAGAGAGGTCTGATTTCACTGTGTAAACAACAGCATTATCTGGGGTTTATTTTGGTCTACGTATGCGTTCGTAGCCACATTCAAATGGTGCACAGACTGCAACAGATAACATACTGTAGCATGGAAACCGCAATCGACTTCTGATTAGATCACACGTTTACATATGTGACTGATAGCTGTGATAAGGTGATGGAGGGCTGAGTGAGGCCTATAATTTGTGCTGATCTATGTACTGATTGGACCCTAAGGGGGGGCTTAATTGTCTATCAAGGGTTGTAGTGCCTGTCAGTGATTTTCTAGGCCGTGTCTTACAGTGTGTTTTTTTACGGAAGAGGCTTGGGATGTTTGCTCGTGTTTCACAGGCCAGAGACAGATTGCCAGTTTAGCAGTGGTGGAAAGTAACTAAGTACATTTACTCAAGTACATTTTGATTTATTTTCCAATTATTATAGTATTTCCAATTTTCAATACTTTTACTTCTTCTCCGCTACTTATCAGAGGCAAATATTGTACTTTAACTCCACTACATTTTTATGAAAACTTAAGTTAGTATCTTCATAGATTTAGATTATTATTACAAAACACACTAAGCACTTCAGCCCTATAGAGTTCGGCTATTTGAAAATAGCAGATCTACAAGCTCACAAGCTTGTAGATCTGCTATTTCCAAAAGATTTTCTTAATGCATTTTGAACGTGTGAAATGGGACATTCTGCACAATGAGCACTTCTACTTTTGGTACTGTAAGTATATTTTGATGTCGACACTTTTTGTACTTTTACTCGAGTACGTTTTGAATACAGGACATCTACTTGTTAACAGAGTATATCTACATTTCAGTATTGATGCTTTTACTTAAGTAAAACATGTGAGTACAGTTTAGTTGACAAACAAAAAGACTCGGCTTTCACTTTTGTCAAGCTTGACGTTTTGGACGGACGGGGGGGGGGGGGGGGGGGGCTGTGAGGGGTGAAAGTGGAGACTCTATGTGTCACAAGGCGAGGGGGCCACAGAGGTGACCGTCCTGTGGCCAGAGTAATTAGCCAGACACAGTGGTCAGTCTGTGTAACCAGATGTGAAGGCTGTGTTGTACAGTCCTGCCCCGCAGCTACCACAGACAATGCAGTGTCACGGTTCCACACGTCTGCTACGGGTCATAAAACACTATACAACTCCCTCTAGATCCCTCTCCTTTAGCTTATTGTCCTAGTGTGTAGTGTGCGTGTGGTCGCGTGCGCGTGTGTGTGTGTGTGTGTGTGTGTGTGTGTGTGTGTGTGTGTGTGTGTGTGTGTGTGTGTGTGTGTGTGTGTGTGTGTGTGTGTGTGTGTGTGTGTGTGTGTGTGTGTGTGTGTGTGTGTGTGTGTGTGTGTGTGTGTGTGTGTGTGTGTGTGTGTGTGTGTGTGCTTCTGAGACTTGCAAGACAATGTATGTATCTGTTCCAAAATTAACTCTACTAGTCCGTACCCGGGGAATGGATGTGGACACTGAAAGTATTTGCAGACTTTGGGTTATACACAGTAGCCTATATAATGCTTCATAGTAAAACTTTGAGAGAGCCAGCAAGAGCGAGTGGTCAGCGGGAGACCAGCTTGGGATGAGCCACGTTATCAAATGAAATACGACTATTTTTTTAAACAGGCTTCCTGTTGCCCGTGTGCAAGTTCAGATCAATTGCTCAAGACAATGAGGAGAAAAATGCGGGACAGAGAGTGTGACTGACTGAGTGTGTCTGACTTTCCTTAATTATCTGTAGGATAGTACCATATGGACAAAATCAGAAACTGGCTCCCAGCTAAAAAAGAAATCATGATAACAGTACTGAAGAAACATTGTATATATCGTCTCTGTCGGGGGGAAACCTTGTATGTCCAAAACTGTTACTTTTCAGGATTCAAATTCCAACGTAGCAAAAGTAACAGATCTACAAGCTCAAGCTTGCGGATCTGCTTCTTCTGATGCTTTTGTGTGACACTGTATGAGTATGGAGATAGGAGGTTTCTGCCCGACGGCAACGACATAATCTCGAAAATCCTCAAATAAAGTTCTTTTGAGGTGACATGATTGGTACGACACCAGTAATATCTTCCCACGCTGCATCATGTTTGTCATTACACTGCATTATTCAAAAGATCTAAGCTGGTTCAGCCAGTCTCCAGGCTGATGGTTTTCCCATGCATCGCTCTGCCTCATGGTGCTGGCAGGGTTGCCATGTCCGCTTATTGTAAGCGACTTTGGGCTTGTCTTTCTGTGAACTCACTTGTAAATATTGGCAGTTGCGGGTTGTGTTTTTTTGGGCTTGTTTTCAAAGTGCAGTGGCTTATATTTGGGCTTGCTCAAACATTTTCGTGTCAAGGACCCCCAAATGAATAGGTATCCGTGGACCCCCATCTGGTATTATTTTGTGCCCCCGTAACCAGATTTGCGTCGTTGAAATGTTTCAAAGATATTCCACATTTATTTTTGCACTTTTCTTTCAAGATTTATTTTTGAAAATAGCAGATCTACAAGCTCACAACGCGTCACATCGCGACGCGTTGTGAGCTTGTAGATCGGCTATTTTCAAATAGCCGGTGCTTACATGTTTAAAGTGCTCATGCGGCCTATAGTCGCTTCTTTTGGGCTTGTTTTCATAGACCTGGTTGCTTATTTCTCTCGCACAATCTGGCAACACTAGGTGCTGGGTGCGTGCTGCAGTAGTGGCCCATCCTGTTTCCTGACTCACTAACGCACTAATCTAATCTTCTGTTATTCTGCCCTTCATATAGTCACATGAAGACTCGCAAGGGGGGCAAACTGACAGGAGAGAGAAAATAAAGAGGGCTTAAAAATGGCCTGTTATCCCGAAGAGAGCTAGGCTAACCAAATAGACTGTTCTGGTGATGACGTCGTCTTGTATAGGCCAACACGGAAGTGCTTCCGCCATAGGTCCCTATGTCAGATTTCCAAAGACATTTTTGAGTTGGAAAACAAACAAAGGCTTATGATGTGCATGTTTTGTTCAACAAGATAATCTTCACAAATCGGCATACCTTTTTAAACATACGCTCAATGTAAGGAAGAAGAAAAAGTGCATAACGGCTTCAAAATTCACTGTTGAGATTAAAGGGTGTAATTAAATAGAACAAAAGGGGACACACTCTTTGTCTTGTGTTAAACATAGACATTATTTTCTGCATAAATCAAATAAACTATGGGAATAAAACAGTGGAATTAATTTGAGGGAGCATATGGCTGACTTACTTCTGGGTTCAACAAACTGACAGCGTAAGATGTATTTTATATGCGATAGGTGAATAAGGTGGCTAGATGTAGCATACGCTGGCCACCATTGCTGATACAGCATTCCAGTTTCTATCGAAGAAAAAATAGGTGCACTCTATGTTCTCCTGATATTGTGGGATAAATCAAGTTAATGAGCTGTGTGGCATGCCTTCCCTTCTCTAGTTACCCTTCTCTATTTGGCCTTTCACTGTTGTTTTAATGTAATAAATTAGAAATGCCCTGTAAAAGGAAGGAACTGACTATTTCTGGTGTGTAAGATCAGTAGGTACAGTACCAAGCCAACTTTTACTTGTATAACTAATAGCTGTTAAGTAGAAGAATGTTCTGTTAAACTACAGTATTGTTCAGGGTAATGCTGGATATGATGACTCATGTGTCTTGGAAATGGAGATAAAAGCCAACAGTATTCCAAGTATCGTGTGTGTGTGTGTGCGTGTGCGTGTGCGTGTGCGTGTGCGTGTGCGTGTGTGTGTGTGTGTGTGTGCGCGTGCGCGCTCTTGCGAGAGAGAGTGAGTGCTTGGTTCTAGCAGGACAAGGCTCGTCTCTCCATTAAATTAACCTGCGGCAGTGATTACTGCTAACCTATTGGAAATAATAGCGTCAGATGATCCTCATCTGAGCTCTTCATCCTATCTGGACAACAATAGCCCCCCATGACTGTATAGCATCCTGATGACCACTGCCCTTTTCCACAAGAGTCTGAGTCTCATTACAGTTTATTGGCTTGATTGGAAATGGTGAATGACACCGATCTGGAGAGACTGAGATGGTCTCTGAAGTACATTTAATAGGCAATAATTAACAATAAGCTAGACTAGTTAAACTAGATCATGACTAATCTGCATAAGACATTAAAATGTTTTGGAAGAGACAAGACGCGTGTCACCAAACCAGTCTGTTTCTGCGGACTATTGACACGTCACCATCCAACGAACTGTCACTGTCACTCAAGATCAAAAGGGAAGCTGAGAGTTGAAATGCAGGTTACGAAACTGATACTGCTTTGTACAGACCGAAAGCTAGGTTTTGGCATTAGTGTTCTTAGATAATTGATTAAGAACTCTACAAAATCATTTGTGTGTATTATTTGTGAGAGAAAGAGATCTCCCCTCCATCGTCATTCTCTCTGCATTCTCACCATTACCGCTAACATTCACTCTGTGCTGGCAAGTGTCAGGACAAGAGGTCAATAAACACGTTCAGCATTCATAGCCAGACACAGTATGAGAGCTAGGGATGCATGGATTGCAAAATTCTGGGTCGATATCAATACCTATATCGATGTTTAAAATACACATTGTCTGATAGCCAATAATGATACAGACGTTTTTTTGTTTGTTTGTTTTTATTGTTCATCATTGCCCCTTTTGTGTCAGGGAAACAAACACGTCTTTATGATTAAAAAAATAACTTTTTTAAAAGCCCATCAGTACTTCACTATCTTTTAAAGTGCACAAATTCAATCATGTAGATTTATGCAGGGATGTACAAAGTGACTAATTTCTGCACTGTCGACAGCCCACCTCTGAGATGCAGAGTGAGTGGACAGAAATGGTGCCATAATGAGCATTAGTGATGACCAAGTATATGAAATATTATATAATTATACCAATTATATAATATTCAAATAACCCCATCTAATTTTAAATGATGCAGTAGGTAGGGCATTTTTGGACAATGCCTTTTGCTATAGTACAGTCACACTGATTTATTTTACACTTGATTGTGCGTCGGTTCCACACACTGAAAATATCAGATCTACAAACTCACAATGCAACACATTGGAAGCTTTTAGATCTGCTATTTTGGTGCATGAAAGTATCTTTTACAAATCAAAATCAATTGTTGATTCAGCTAAATGGTTTCATTCAGACAACAACAATTAGGAAAGAATTTCTCACATAAAATCCAAATGGGGAAAACCATAGTTAACTTTGCTGAATCGACATGTACTCCAGCTATAACATTCTGACTCCATCATTGATGCCTGTCCAGCATGCAGGGTTTGGTTGAGTTCGCGTTTGGTAAAGTAATATTTTTTTCACCATGCAATTCGGAAAATGGCGCGATTGCTCAAAGAAACACAGGGAAATAAGATAAGTTGAGCACTTGTAGGAAGTTGAAGGGGGACTGCCCATTTGTCTTACGTTCCAATAGTTAGAAAAATGTTAGGTTAGTGTGAGGTTAGATTTAGGGTTAGGCTTAGTTATAATGTCAGACCAACAGTGTTTTGGAACAATGGACCGTCAGATAATGGCATTGGCACCAGTTGAAAGAGAGCTGCTGTGACAGGTGTGGGTTTTAATTAGTGTGCCCAGTACAGCTGTGGGTTTTCATTTCAAAACAAAGTATTTTCGCAGACTAAAAGCGTGTTTTGCGATTACGGTACTACTAAATAATAATTTGAACGACTAGTATTTAAAAAACGATTGTTGGGGCTGCATTGTTTAATAGATAAGGGGACTAGCCGTGCACATCCCTAATGAAACAACTGTACATGATCGACCACTGGCCTCAGTGAACGTCATCTTATTTACAGATACACTGATGGCAGTCAACAAGGCGAGTATCAGCCAATATCGATGTTCGTTGAATGAATAGTGCATCCCTAATAGCAGCCAATCATGCAAGGCCTTTCAGTTCAACAGAGAAGAAAAGAAAAGTCTGTAAAAAAAACAAACTGCACACATGGTTGCATCATCTTGGCCCGATGTCTGAAGACGTAGAGTACAAAATGCAAATAGAGTTAGTTTACTGTTCTAGTGAGTTGAATAGAGAATAGGACAGTGGAGATGTCAGCAGGAAGTTCAAATGACATAGACGGGGAAACAAAAGCACACGGAACTGGGAGACGGACTGGGAGACTGGGAGAACTTTGAGACCACATAATGTCCGTTCTCTGTCCGTCTCTTACTTGTCTGGGACTGGAAAAGGACTCCATTGTGAGCGCTTGGCGAGGGTCTTCTCTGTGGTGCTGTGGAGGGACAGTCAGTGGGCAAAGCCGTGCTGTGGAGCACCACAGGAAGACAACTTATCAAGGTCATGTCTCTGACCTCGGTTTCCTGCCCACCAGAATGACCCATTGTGTGTGAGTAGCGGCGGGCAGCTCTCAGACATGCATTCTGACTGCTGCTCGCCCACCCAGCTACTCTCCAATCCACCCTACAACAGCCCTCTCTCTTCTCTGCTTTTCTTCTCTCTGTCTCTCTGTCTCTCTGTCTCTCTCTCTCTCTCTCTCTCTCTCTCTCTCTCTCTCTCTCCTCTCTCCTCCATCACTCCCTTCCTCTTCATAGCGTTGGCTTCGTGTCTATGTTATCCGCTTATCTCTCCAGACGTTGGGTTTTTCTAACCACGAGCCAGACAGACACTCTCCCACACTTTCCTAGTTTATTACATTTCCTGTGACAAAATAGTGCATATGCAGTCTATATATGACACTCACATGTATATATATACTGTATATATAATACTTATGATAGAGTGTAGACGAGGCTGTAGGGAAGGGCAACTTGTTGTCATCTACTTGAAACCCAGCCAGAGGCAGTCTTACAAGTCAGATGATGATCTGGTCAGTAACAATTGAAAGGCTCCATTATGCTCCTCGCATGGGGTAGCCACTCTGTGTGTGCGTGTGTGTGTGCGTGTGTGTGTGTGTGTGTGTGTGTGTGTGTGTGTGTGTGTGTGTGTGTGTGTGTGTGTGTGTGTGTGTGTGTGTGTGTGTGTGCGTGTGCGCTTGTGCGTGCGCGTGCGTACTTACATCCGACTCGAGTGTGTGAGTCACATGCATGGCTTGTGCACTGATGTTTTGCTGGATGGGTCATGGATGTTCGACGAGGAATGGATCAGGAAAAGGTCTGAGTGAACCTTTAACCTGTGATAAGGAATGTTTCTCATGATGTGGAGGAGACCAGCTTAAACTGACTTGGTTCATGCAAGGCTTTAGCGGAAACGCTGGTTTATGCAAGGGATGATCAATGGGGAGCAGGTCATTATTGAGAAATAAACCCCCGACAGGGTACTTAGACCCCGACGCGTAACGGAGGGGTCTTCATCATTCATTATAAGAATGAAAAATGAATACTACTATAATCAGAAATGAGAAACACTAGCATAGTGTTTGAACAACAAATCAATTCAATGGGCTTTACATAAAATATAAACATGAAACATAAAATATCTACTCCTGTCTGTATGTCAAAATAACATTTTATTTACTAAAACAAAAGGTTATGGATTGCATCTTTAAGTTACAGTGTCTATTATAGCAGTGGTTCTCAAAGGTTCCTTAAAGGGGTTCCAAATACAGATCTGTAACTCTGAGGCTTATGGGGGGCTTTGAAATGAAAAAAGGTTTGAGAACCACTGTAACCACTGCAAGCAATGCTGTTTCATGACTGAGGAGCGTGTGTGTGTGTGTGTGTGTGTGTGTGTGCGCAGTGAGGGAGTGTGTGAATATTTATGTTTGCTACTGGAGTTGATGATTATATGCACAGACCCAGAGCTGTGTGGTTGTGAATGGCTTTGGTATAGAAAATGAACACCCAGTGGCACTTTTACACTGGAGTCCTCCAGCAGTGCAGGCATGAAAGAATGTGGTGGCTTCTGGCTTTATGTGTGTCTGCAACAGCTTCTCCACACTGCAAAGTCTGAGTGTTGTGTTGATTTAACTCGCAGGTCCATTTTTACACTCAGAGTTAGATTATAGCAGATTTTGCCGTGCATGGTCTGTTTACTTCAATTGATGCTATTTTCAAACTTTGCAATATGTTGACTGTGAAAGTTTTGCAAGATCTTGTGGCCACCTCGGTTTCGTTTATTTTCATTTAACTGCCCTATCAGTGGCCTGACATATCTAAACAGAAACATGCAACAGTAATAATGGGAAACGCTTTTTCTTTGTCCCACACAAATGGGCTTTTCCACGATGGTCCTGCTTGGCTGCGTCTTTTTTTAGACAAAATAAAGGGAGAAATTGTCATTGCACAGACAAGAGGCCACGGGGGAAGTAGAAAACACCATTAATTATCTCCAGAGAAGCTAATGTTTTTTCCGTTCTCCTTTACTGTGCTTTTTTCTTTCCAGTGCACAAACACTGGAAAGAAAAAGAAAAAGGTGGTGGTGGTAGGCTGCAGGCTTCAGGCAGCGTTGCCAGATTCTGTGACACAAACAAGCAACCAGGTCTAGGAAAACAAGCCCAAAAGAAGCGACTATGGGGCCACATGAGCACTTTGAACATACATCAGCTATTTGAAAATGGTAGATCTACAAGATGCAACGCGTTGTGTGCTTGTAGATCTGCTATTTTCAAATAAAAAAATCTTGGGGGGAAATTACAATAAGCAGACCTGGCAACACTGGCTGCAGGCTGCAAGCGCGCTCTGTTTTCTGAATGTGACTTCTGCTGCTGCAGCACCAACCTACTGCCGAGGCCCAAGACTACAGTACAGTATGTCACTGAGCCAGATTCTGTGGAAGTGGGGCACCGCACAGGCTCAGGCAGGCCCTAGTCTACACATACACTCGCTCACTTGCACACACAGCACATGTACTGTACTCCCACTAAGAATAGCATTGTTTTGAATAGCGCTCACATTCCTGGGTTAGTGCCTTGTGTACCTGAGAAAAGCCATTAAAGCTGAAATCCACCAGGGGAAGACTTGCTATATGTTGCGCCACGGAGTCTGCCTAGTAACGCTTCAGATTATTAATCAAGTATGAAAAAAAGATGATTACCTGAAATAAAGAATGTTAAATTATTTATACCGTACTTCAACCCATAAAACAGGAATATATTTATGCATATCATTTATGATATATTAAACAGAATAAAAAAACATGACCAATACATTGGAGAAGACAAATTATGAAACAGTACTGTTGCTGTCAGCATATACCAATACATATAGATGTAACCTATTTTTTGTAGTACTGCTTCAGACATCATAACAGTTGGGGGAAGGGAAGGGCTTCATATTTCCCCCCTGTTTCAGTGGTCAACAGGTGCAAGAAATGACCTCATTTTTCATGTGTCTTTAAACATTAATTGTGTTTTTCTGCAAAATTCTTCTTTAGCGCTAGCTTTATATGAAACATAGCATACACAGCAAAATCCTGAGCCCAAAGGGCTCCATTTGTGTAGTCTCAGAGTTGAATTAACGTGAGGGGAGATATATAACCTCCAGAGTGGCCATAATGCCCCCCACACCACCCCAAATGCTGATACAGCACTAAACAATAAAAATAACAAACAAGATTTATATTTAGATTAATAGTCTCCTACGTAAACACGGCTGCTCCTATTAATATCCCCCTGTGGTGAATTGGTTTATACTTGCGAGATTTAGAATATTCTCGTGAAGCAGCCTGTTTAGATAAGCAGAGGAAGTGAGGTCTGACCTAAGAGGCCATGTTTGGCCATGTTTGGCCATGAGAACCAAAGCAAGGCCTCCTGGGATATTTCGCCCATGTCACCCCCCTCTGTGATGTTTCCCATGAACCTCAGGGCTCCAGGTTCATGGTAAACCATATGACTATGAGAGTCAAGCAGCTGTATGGTATCCAAATAAACAACACCCATCTGGCAACAAGCTCTGTGGCCATGTTTATAATGTTACTGTAACTAACAACTAATATGTAATGCCATAATAAAGTTTTTCAGGCCAAGGACCCCCTTAGCTGAGAGACAGATGAAACAGGGACCCCCACTACATATTGTGTAACATTGTGTTGCAGATTAAACATTTTCATAGATGTCATAGACATAGATGGCTTCATTGACTATCAGTGTTGTGTAAATTAATGTTTTTTTTTATTTATTTCAGACATTTAACCTCTTAAACCCTCAATACATAGTAAACTGGACCTTATTTTCTCCTTTTTCCCTACACCAAACCACTTTGCCGAAAATAGCCGATCTACAAGCTCGCAACGCCTCGCAGTGCGAGGCGTTGCGAGCTTGTAGATCTGCTATCTTCTGCTAACGTTCCCCCCAGAATAGGGATGCTAGGGTCTAAGTGGTTAATGTAAACAAAAACAAAAAGAAGTTCCTATCTCACAAAGATTTGGCGGCCCCCCTGTAGTAACTCTGAGGACCCCCTATAGGGGTTCCGGACCCCCTGTTGAAGACCCTTGCCATAACATATAGATAGAATAAAGAAGAGCTATTCCTAATCCCTTATTCCTTTTTACCCCTTTATATTCATATTGTATCTCTTCTTTTTTTCTGTATCTGTCCTGTGTTTCTAACTGTGGTTCTGCCTTAACAACTGAATTTCCCTCTTGGAATCAATAAATGTTAAATGAATAGTCCAGCACTAAATGCTTACTTTATAATACATTTTATGACGGTGGTGCAACACAAAAATAGCTGATCTACAACCTCACAACACGTCGCGATGCAACACGTTGTGGCCTTGTAGATCAATAATTTTCGGTAGTATTCATTAGGCTTAATATAAGTGGGACATACTAGGAGGGCTGTGAGTGGTGAGTTAGGACACAGATGGTCTGACATCAATCAATGTGCTTGATTTTATTTACCCAGCCAGACCTCTCATAGAAAGATGTACATGAGTTACTGTACGTTTAGCTTCTATTAGACATCAGCCTTCTTGGCCCCCACTACACATCATGTCCTAGTCTGGCTGCAAGTGCACAGTTAAATGTATATATACGTGTGTGTGTGTGTGTGTGTGTGTGTGTGTGTGTGTGTGTGTGTGTGTGTGTGTGTGTGTGTGTGTGTGTGTGTGTGCGAGCGAGGGGTAGGGAGTAAAGCTCACGTGGAAGGCTGATATACTCTATCTGCGGGTTTTAATCTGCTCAGTGTGTCTGGGACTGTGACTGATGGTGGAAACCCTCCGCTGGGCAGTGGTCCAACACATAGCACAACTACTACTTCAACAGTCCACACACACATATAGTCTACTTGTCTCAATCAAAACCATCTAATCTAAGGTCAAATCATTGTTTCTAACCACTTAATCCCTATATTTATGTCTCTCTTTTGGACTCTCATACTAGGTTCACTCCCTTTTCCCCTCAACACCAAATCTCTTTGGTAAAAATATAGCCAATCTACAAGCTCACAACGCGTGGCATTGTGACGCGTTGTGAGCTTGTGGATCAGCTATTTTTGCAGAATGTTCGCCCCCAGAATAGACGCTAGGGTTCTTGTGGTTAAGGACTTCAGTTCAAAATGAAATTGATTTTACTGAACTAGTGTACGCTTTGCTCTCTGCCACTGATGTCCACAACTTGCGGAAAGATTCCTTTTGATTGCCATCCAGGGGTGGGTGGGTGAGGGGCATCAAATGTATTCATTATTTATTGATTAATTTGTCCTACTTCAGCTGATGGAGGCAGACTTACAGACTAGACATGTCACAGCATGTTCCATTCACTCACTTTCTCCTTCCTCTGAATGGCTAAAATAATACATTCCTCTGAAGAATCACTAAACTCTCAGGCTCAAGTTTTGTCTTGTGATGAAGCGGTCATGACCATGTGATGTCGTTTAACCCCACTTCCAGGTGACAGTCTTCCATAATGTGTGTACAATCAATCAGGGCTCTACGTAATCAGAGTCAGCAGCTTCCAATGTACGCCCCCCCCCCCAAACAAGAGACACAAAAGCGTGTTTGTTGTATGGAATCACAGTTTTCTCCTCTTGTTATTAGGGAAGCGGAATGAAAATCACAAGATCTTCTGTTGAAACACTTCCTATGGAAGCTCTAGAAGAAGCGTTATGTAAGTTCCTTGATCACATGAAGAGGCTCTATGCACAGCAGCCATATTGGGAATGAATTGGGCCCCTTCCTTACTTCCTTCACAGGTGTTACCAATGATACTAATTAAGGCTCTGTTCCATTTAGTGTGGCATAGTGGTTGTCTTATTTTCAAGGACCCCCATAACTCTGAGAGTGTACAAATGGAACCAAATGCACTCTCAGAGTTACACACCCACCATAAGGGGCCATTTGGGAACCAAAATGGAGTGTTTCTAGTGAGCCAACATGCACGATATCAGCACCCTGACCAGAATGGAACAGAGCCTTCATTAGTATCATTGGTAACACCTGTGAAGGATGTAAGAAGAGGCCCAATTTCTTTCCAATATGGCTGCTGTGCACGTCGGGATAGGTTCTTCTGAACAGCCAAAACGCTCCTGGAGAGATGCCCCAGGTGGCTGCTAAAGGTCACACGCTTTCTCACTTCTGCCTGCCTTCCACTTCTCAGCACAGTACGATAACTTCAATGAAGTCAATGGTGGAAAAAGTACTCAATTGTTTTACCTAAGTAAAAGTATCAATACTGCAAAAGTAGAAGTACTCTGTTACAAGTAAAAGTCCGGAATTCAAAATTGACTTGTGTAAAAGTACAAAAGTATTGGCATCAAAATGTACGGAAAGTACCAAAAGTAGAAAGTACTCATTATGCAGGATGTCCCATTTCACAAGTTTTCAAATGTATAAAACAACTTTTGAAAATACATGTAGCAGATCTACAAGCTCACAATGTGTTGCATCGCGACGCATTGTGAGCTTGTAGATCGGCTATTTTCACATTTTCAAATAGCCAAAGTATAGGGAATATAGGGCTGAAATGGTTAATGTATGTGTTATAATAATAATCAAAAATCTACAAAGTAACTAGTAATTAAAGTTTTTAAATAGTTGTAGTGGAGTAAAAAGTACAATATTTGCCTCTGAGATGCAGTGGAGTAGAAGTAAAAATACTGAAGTTTGGAAATACGCCAGTAAAGTAAAAATACCTCAAAATTGGACTTAAGTACAATACTTAAGTAAATGTACTTAGTTACTTTACACTGATGTCTATATAAGTTGCTCTCTCTCTTTTCTCCTGGTCACACATATTTCACTCTTTTTTTAAATATACACACATACATTTATTTTTAACCCGTGTATTTCACCACAGAAGGCGTCACAGTCAGCTGTAGAAGACCTAAATTGGAGCTTCCTTCTTTCAACACAGTTTAGAAGGGCATGCCAAGCTTTAACACATCGACAATTTCCTTTTGTTTGCCAAAGAGATAATTACAATGTGGGTGTTGGGGTTGACAGATTAGTGGGCATAAAGTAATGAGTTTATATGCTCACAGTAGGACCCTACGGCTACGAGTGAGGTGGTGAAAACCCGTCTTTAATTCCTCATCACCCCTCTTAATTAGGAGATTTGGTTGTCATCTGTCTACAACTTTAAATTGTTTACTCACACTGGGATTCGGTACATGTGTTTTGGGTCATGTTCTATTACTGCTGCTACTGTTGTGTTGATACATCTCACATTGGTCACAAGGGCCGATCTTTGCCTCACTAGAAGTCCTTCACACTTTGAAAGACACCTTTAGACACTTAACCACGCCCTCCCACTGTGCAATACTATTCTAATGACGTTATGTACTCATTAGCAACTCAGTGATAACTAGATCATGGGGAATATAGCTCTAATCCCATGCTTGATTACTGATTAGACTCTAATGATTAGATTATAATGCAGGGGTCTTCTTCCCTTTATCACTGAGTACTCCCATTTTAACAAGATTTGTGTCGTTCAGTTTTACTTGGTGCTTTGTGGTGAATAGTTTAATACAGACAATGCAGCCCATATTGCATCTGTTCCAGAGTTTTATCTTTCCTTCAGGAGATTATTTTTGGTTTTGGTCCATTTTGAATTTTTTGTTAATTAAAAAAATATAAATGTTTTTGTTGTTGCTGAACGTTCAATAAACAAAACAATATAGGTCATGGTCCCATGAGTGCCAAGAAGCATCATTAAGCACACCTGGTTGAGAGTTCATATGAGCAGTGACCGTGGACATACTTTCTATTGTTTCCTGTATCACTTTCATTTCAAGGACAATGCCATTTCCCACGTGTGAAGTGCTGCTCCTTTTACTATTGCTATTGAAACAATGCTGACATACACTCTCAACATGTGTACTAACATACTTGTTTTGGGGGACTCTTTCCTCATTCAACCAGGAGAGATGATAAAGATTCACTTAACCTGCTACAGACCATTAGAAACATGCAAATTCAGAAAAAAAAGTAAAGTCAGCGATTAAAGTCACAAACTCCTGAGTGGGAGTCTTTTTTAAGTGACATCATCTCGTCCATGTATAGCCCAGTCTTTGCAAAAGTGTGATTATTTATTATTGTTCATGAGTCATGGCACCATCAGTTTCTCTGCAGTAGGAACATTTCAGCAGTGTCCAGATAGAGTTGGTTCTATCCCAGCTGGCCCAAAGGTTGCAGTGACATTCCGCCAGTATAGACCTAGATAAACAGCCAGGCTAAGACAAATGACACTCTCAGTAAGAGCCATCTCTCTTCTCTAATCCCCAACGCCCTTCATATCCCAGATGATTGGTGAGGCTGCCTGCCGCGAAGCGACCATGGGAGCATGGGAGATTCTCTGGAGGAAAAAACCTTCTTACCTCATTACTTCTCAGCTCTATTGCACTCCTAATCTTAAATCATGGACAAATTAAGACAGGCATAGATAAAGCAATCATTAGCTCAACCCCATGCAGAGTTCACCCCACGGCAACCCGTCTTGAGTGTTTTGGTTTGTTTTACTCGTCGTGCGCACACAACAAATGACTCCCTCCATTAGCCGATGTGTGTGCATGAGTTGACATCAGCACCTGAGACCAAAATAAGAATGGGGAAAGTGGGGCGGGTTAAATGAGGCGGTGGGCTGTTAGTGAGAGGTCATGCTTCATAAAGCATGAGAGTTGAGTAAACTTCTGGTCCATCTGCACCCCGGCTGCTCCTAAAACTTCTCTTCACATCGTTGTGTTGAGACACAATCAGGGATAATCTTATCAGGCACGCAGCTCAGTGTTGATACAGCCTCTGATGCTGGCCTGTAAACAAGTTACTTTGTCCTCTTTCCTGACTGTACTGGGGATTCACCCTGACCCACCATTGAGGGGCTGGAATAGAAGTTTGACAGAACAATATGTCCTAGCGTTTAAGACCTGGAACGCATCTGTGTCACTTTTTGATTTGAGCTAAAAAGCATTATTTTACACTTTGGCTATTCAAAAATAGCAGATATACAAGCTCATAGCGCAAATATTTGAATATATATATTTTAAAGCGAACATTTTTAACTAAAATCTTTGCATCAGGGGTTCCCTGGAACAAACTATTTTGAGATGGGGGTCGGCGGCCAAATACACATCATTTTGGGGGTCCTTGACATAAAAAGGTTTGAGCACCACTGATACAAATCTAGTGAGTGTGGTGCAAAATGGCCGGAGTATATTAAGTGCTGGACTCGACCAATTCAAATGCAATGGAAAAACTTCCAACTATGCATATTGTATTAGGAAGTTCATCAGTTTATCTTTTTACAATACAGCATTTACACTACACATGTTTCACTTTCCTGAGTGGCCTGTTTATAATTACACGTTTGTGGCCTCTCTGCGGAGTCAGTGAATGCATCCTTTGATGTCTCTCTCTGGCAATGAGGAGATACTGCCTAACAGTGATGAACTGTATTTATACTCCAGGGGCCCTGAGAAGTACAGCCACATCATTCTGAAAGACCGTTGCTGACTAGATGTTTCCCAGGTTTCTCTTCTCATGCAGAATTTCTAGCAAACACACCAGAAACACTGACTGTTCAAGACTTAGAGATATAATGCAAACAATGCAATAAGTATGTAGAGTCTTAAATAATGCAACCATGTTTTATTTGTCAATAGCTTATTTGCCAATGCACAATAGTGATAATGCAAGTCATATAAAAAATAAAGTGACTCTGGAGGATTGTTCATCCTGTAAAAAAAAAAAAGTCTATACAAGGCAACCAATGTTTTAGATGTATCCAATAATGTCATTACAGATTATAGGCTGTCGGCTGCCTGACTTCATGAGGGCCGTGAAGTGGTAAAAGTCTGTCGTGTCCAGCGCATGGAGAGCTGAGTGGGACTGGTGGAAAAAGGGGGCGCGAGGCGGCGGCTGCTGCACCCCGACCGGACAGGACAGGCGCTTGGGGGCATTGGCAGTCCTGGCAGCAGCGCGAGAAGAGTCTGTGCTCCTCATCCTCACTCTGCCCTCCATGCTCTTGGATATCCCTGCTAGTTTCCTCCTCATGTTGACGAAGAAGCCCCTCGCGAGTCTGGAGCCAGACGCGGGCTTCAGTTCGGCCGTCTCTGGGAAATCCGGCAGGTCCATCCAGTTCTGTATGAGGTCGGCGAAGCTGTTGTCACCCAACACCAGAGGCTGACGGTTGCGCCCTCTGGTCAACAGCGCCGTAGTCCAGTCCTCGGGGTCGCTGACCTCAAACGACGTCCACCTCTCCAGACAGGCGTCCGAGGTGGATTTGGGCCGAACGCGTCCACTAGAGGCCCTGTTTGTCCGGAGGCAGGCGGAGGCGGAAACCCGCACGTTCCTCGTCCTCCTCAGCACCACCGCCTCGTCCTGCCACGACGCCTCGGAGTAGCCCGAGTCGAACTCCAGACTCTTCTCGCTGCTGGGAGAGCCCAGGCTCAGCCTGAAGCCCCCGCCCCCCAGCTCGCTGACCGTCTCGTCGTCCTCCTCCTCCAGAGGACTGACCAGACAGCAGGCGGAGTCGTAGGTGCTGCTGGCCGTGCTGGCGTCCGACATGCGCAGGCGCGCGGCGCGCTCCCGCTGCAGCGCTCGCTGCTGGCAAGCGCGGGCCACCGCGGAACGCTGGGCCGCCAGGGCCGGAAGCAGCGGGACGCCGCCGCCGCCGGTAACAGCGGCGGCAGGGGGTTGTTTGGACGGCGGACACATTCTCCGTAGCTGCTTCAGGTCCTGCAGCGACCGCATCATATGGTGCATCTGGCCCCTCAGACAGTCCCCGGAGTCACGCAGACACAGCTGTGAGAAAGAGGAGATAAGAGTCGTTAGTGGTCGGTCACGTACGATGGTGAATACAAAACATGTTGTAATAAACGGCTCCATTAACTACAGTGCACTAAATGTTGTGCATATCACAGGCTGCAGGCTCAGACTTGCAGAAAGTATTTTGTGCTGTCAGGTTTCAACATTTATCCCCATTATAATCTCACAGAACACAAAACAACTATTAGAAAACGGATACACAACTCTACTAGACACACATAAAGTGGGCTAATTTAACTGCCAGTTCATTTACTAGACCGCACACCTGTAAAGTGTAAACCTCGTCCACACACAACTTCATCTAATCAGATATGAGACAACTGTCAACACTACAGGCAACAGATGTTCTCACACTTTCACTTTAATGTATGCAGAACACTGTTAGAATTAAAGGATTCTATACGGTGTGAGAGGACTGGAGAGACTATGGTCTTTTTGATGCTGGGTACAGGATGCCTGCCTCTTTAAGGGTGCGGCATGCCTCCATATGAAATTCAGCAGCGACACACACTAAAGAACATAATACTCCCATTTCCTCTGCCTCTGACTCACAGGATCCCACGCTGATTGGTCAGAAGCAACCAGTGAGAACCGTTGGCTTACGCTCAAAATCAAACACAGGAATAACAGATCAGGTAACAGCGTGTGTGTGTGTGTGTGTACCGTGCGCTGAGAGAGAGATTTTCAAACACGAGAGAATGGGATACACTCCATGTAAACATCAACTGAGCTCTGTTTAGAATGGTGAGCTATTAAGAGTGAACCGTTATGGGACTATAACTCAAAAACAAAAACCTTAAGATGTTGCTTATTTTTGAATGTCTCACTGTAGTGCAGACTGAATGTGGGATCGAATCACTTATTCAAACTCTGGCCTTTTGACACTTATTGTTCGCAGACCGCACTATACTACCCCCCCCCCCCCCCCCCCACACACACACACACACACACACAGAGACCCAGAAGGAGACTGAGCTAACAAAGAGGTGAGAAATGTAAAGATGAACAGTGGAGGACGTACACACACTACAGAATGTCCTATCACTCACAGGTCCCAGGTTCATGTCTGGGAGCCAGAGGTGACACATTCATGTGTACAGCATAAATGCTAAGCTCTATAACCCCATTCACCACCAGGATGCTAACCTCTGAACCGGCGTGACCTGTCGTCTTCCCTATACTGTCCAAGCATTTGACCCTGTCCCAAGACCTCCTGCCTTTTGTTTGCAGTTATTATTACTGTGCTAGAAGTTGCGGGAACTTGAGAATGTACACCGAATCGTGTGGCACAACACTAGGCACGAAACGTGTCACACAAATGGTCCACCGTTGTTTAAATAAGGCTGGACAGCAATGGTCAATGTAGCAGGCTACATGCATGATCTGTAAGCAGCCTATGCTGCCATCACATTGTGCATACTTATGCAGTGGTGGAAAGTAACTAAGTACATTTACTCAAGTACTGTACTTTACTGGAGTATTTCCAATTTTCAGTACTTTTACTTCTACTCCACTATATTTCAGAGTCAAATATTGTACTTTTTACTCCACTGCAATTATTATTATTATTACAAAACATACATTAGCCACTAAATTTAAACATTCCCTATTTGAAAATAGCAGATCTACAAGCTCACAACGCATCGCATGGCAAGGAATTGTGAGCTTGTAGATTTGCAATTTTCTAAGATTTGTATAGATTTGAAAGCTGTGAAATGGGACATTCTGGATAATGGGTACTTTTACTTTTGGTACTTTAAGTATATTTTGATACTTTTGTACTTTTACTCAAGTAAATTTTGAATTCTGGACTAACTTGTAACAGAGTATTTCTACATAGCAGTATTGAAACTTTTACTTAAGTAAAAAAAAAAAAGTGAGTACTTTTTCCACCACTGAACGTGATGATGTGAAGTCCCATGATGTCCCAACGGCTCTGCAGCCTGCAGAGACGTTGGGACATCACTGCCCGTTCAGCCGCTGCCTGCCAGCCATGCACCATGTTAACACAGGCAGATGTGCTCTCTATCATGTGGGAGCCTCAGAGGGTAGCAGCACAGATCCCTATCATCACCCCGCTGTATCCATAACATCATAAACTGAGAGTTTCCCCATCAATTATTCCAGTTAGGAACAATCTGTTGCAGACTATAAGTAGACTTTACACTAATGAGCTGATGTGGTGCGTTTCGTTCAAACTGATCATTTGATCCATGAGGATTTTGAACTTACCATGTCTTTCTCGATCATCTGCAACAAGGGACAATCTCTGCGAAAACAAAATAATGAAAACTACCGTTAATACTTTTAAAATCGAATGAACAGGCGCAGCCGATGTAGCCTATATTCCGTATGAGTAATAATAAATAGATAAAAAGTCAGCCAAGTAAAGCTGCAACACTCACATTATATGTTGTTAATCCTTGTATCCAATTAAAGTCATGAGTCTAATAGTCCAGTAAAAAGATCTTCTTAAGCCTTCGGTGGTGTTTCGCATCCAACCTTCAGGACAGACAGAGACTCGTCCACAGCAGTGAGTAAATGTGTGATGATGATCTGACTGAATGAAGTGAAGAGACCTGGTCCATGCGCTCTCTTTATACAGCGGCCGCTAGACAGACACTAGGGTTGCCATGTCGGGTTATTATGAGCGAATTGGGCTTCTTTTTCTGTAAAGTTGCTTGTAAAATATTGGTTGGTTGCGTTTTTTTCCGGGCTTGTTTCTAAAGTGTTACTTGCTTATTTGGGCTTGTTTCATACTGTTGTTTAAACCAGTGGTTCTTTAACATGTTCATGTCAAGGACCCCCAAATGTAGGCCTATGTATCTGTCCACACCACAGACCCCCATCTGAAAATATCTTATGCCAGGGACACCCATACAAGATTTCTGTTGTTAAAACGTTTTTAAACATTTCCAAAACTACCAAGATTATTGTTTTCTTTTCTTTTTTAAATTGCAGGCTATTTTCCAATCACCGTAGCGTAGCCCAGTCGCTTCTTTTGGATTTGTTTTCACAGACCCGGTTGCTTATTTCCCAGGCAAAACCTGGCAACTCTGTTAGAACGGCGTGTGTCTGAAGCAGCCAATCCAAGCTCAGTATGCA
Organism: Gymnoscopelus microlampas; assembly: GCF_963454915.1. Lineage (NCBI taxonomy): Eukaryota > Metazoa > Chordata > Actinopteri > Myctophiformes > Myctophidae > Gymnoscopelus > Gymnoscopelus microlampas. The sequence goes on from NC_139944.1 coordinate 13,069,784, forward strand.
GGGGGCGCTCATCTGCACATCTCATCTGTGTAAAATGCATGTAGCTACACATGTAGGCTGGAAGTGATTCTCAATCTTTTTAACTTTTAAACACGATTTTTTTTTATCATTTACTCAGGATTTTGTGTGCACCCCAGACCGTTTTTAAGTTCCTTGATTCAATATTAATAATATATCCTATATTAACCCATTGTAACTTCAAACTTGTTGTTGCTGTTTTTTAAATAGGCTACTAATAAATAAAATAAAAACACGGCCCCTCACGCATTAGAAGGACCGTATCAGACACCACAACCATAACGTTTTCAATTAATCTACCATAAACTGCAGATAAGTTACAATGGCTTTATATAGGAGGGGGCGTGTCTGATAAAATGAACCAAATATCTAAATATTGAATCAAGCAACTTAAAAACTGTCTGGGGTGCACACTAAAAGCAAGAGTAGAGGTTAGAATGACCCCAGAAGTGTTTTAAAGTGAGATATCCCTTTACGGACCCCCATTTGATTTATCTCTGGGACCCCAATCTAGCTTAAATGTGTCAAAATCTTTTGAAAGTCTTCAAATCTTCCAGCTCACAACACATTGCAATGATCAAATAATTGTAGTGGAGTGAAAAGTAGGTGTAGTGTAGTAGTTTGGACATACTCAAGTAAAGTAAAAGTACCTCAAAATTGTAGTTAAGTAGCGTACAGTAGGCTACTTGAGTAAATGTACATTGTTATTTAATCATTTTGAAGAGGACCCACTGGAACCCCAATTATGTGGACCCTATATTGAGAACCTGAGGGCTAGACAATGCTTATCAATCTGATTCACGTCTGTGAATTTAGAACATGATATAGCAAGGAGTTATTTATGTTATTTTGACAACTCATTTTAATTGTATATACTATTTTCGACTAGGCGGCTATAGTTTTCACACCCATTCACACATCAGGGTCCTAATTGGGCTATTGAGGGAGGAGGTCATTGTTTGACAACAAGTCACCCATCCCATTAAATCTGTCAATGGAGCTTTATTATGTAAATGTGATGGGCCAAGGTGAAGGCTTGTGTCCACAACAAACAACTAATCAAATGTTGATGGTCTGTTGTTCAAGTCCAAACGTGTCCTTTTAGCAACTTTACTCCATTGGGATGATCGATCTATCTATCTATCTATCTATCTATCTATCTATCTATCTATCTATCTATCTATCTATCTATCTATCTATCTATCTATCTATCTATCTATCTATCTATCTATCTATCTATCTATCTATCTATCTCTGATAGACTGTCTGTCTGACTGTTTGTCTGTATCTAATCATCTTATCTATCTATATCTGATAGTCTGTCTGTCTGTCTGTCTGTCTGTCTGTCTGTCTGTCTGTCTGTCTGTCTGTCTGTCTGTCTGTCTGTCTGTCTGTCTGTCTCTCTCTCTTTGTCTGTCTGTCTAGACTGTCTGTCTGTCTGTCTGTCTACTAATGCAGAACAACAGGAGAGCTGGCCATTTACTAGTATAAAGGGGGGAGGGGTCCATTAAGGATGGTACCCTGCCCCTCCACAAAGCACTACAGCACATCTGTAATGACTTGGATTTTAATGAATGTCAATGGCTTACGGCTGATGTTATGGCACATAAAGACACTGAATTATTATATGTTCATATGTGTTTTTGTCTAATCTCCTTAAAGCACAATCACACTTGGGTTGTGTAGTTACCATGCCATGATGTAGCTCCAAATATTGGTGAGATATCTTCAATAGTTGCTATTTGAATTAGGAAGATGATCCGGATTGGATCCGTGGATCTGGATTCAGAATGATAAAATCAGCAGGAAATTGAAAAAGTACCATGTTTTGTCATGCTTTTGTTTATGTGCTGGAACTCCCAAAAGTGTGACTTTGAGACACGTTTTCACCATGCAATGAAAGACAATGGGGATCATATTTTGGATTATCAATTTCTAATCAACGGAGCAACTATTGAATTTATCTCACCAATAGGAGTTACATCATGGTAAGGTAACTACTCAACCCAAACCTACCAAAGTGTGATTGTGCTTTGAGCTTGACTCAAAGTGCGTTGCTATGAGACATGTTGTGAACTTGCAGATCTGTTCTTTTTGACTAGGCCTATAAATGAAGTGTTAAACTACTGTATATACACTGTTATTTGTTTTCCTTAACATAAGAACCATAAATATCACAAGACCAGGCAGAGCTGATATGGTCATGGTTTGTCCTGCTAGGATGTGTTGATGGTTATCCAGGCAATGGACACCCTAGGTAACCAAGGTTAGGATACACACAGAAGAACACACACCTCTATATCAGGAAGTCTTCTTACATCCAGACAGTCTAAGATAGAATGATGTTCTGATTAGATGTATCTCAACCTCTAACTATGGGTTTCATCTTCATTCTCCTGCTCCTGCCATATTTACTTTGCAACGTCTCTGCTGGTGAGTGCATCTTTCATTTACCTTACACCCAATGGAAACAAGCCCCTATAGGGCTTTGTGTGTTATCCTTTTAGCAATCATTGTAATATCATACCACTGTACTATTTGCGACTGTTAATAAAGTATTCCATCAATCAAACCAATATACAAGACGTAATGCAACTAACCCTAAGACTACACAGCTCATCAGAGGGTTAATACGGCAACAATTGACCTGTTGGTTATATGTACAGTAGACCAGTGGTTCCCAAACCTTGAGACCCAAAACATAAATTTGATGTCTCCCTTGGACCCAAACTAGTGAAAATACATGTTGCGATGTGTTGAGAGCTTGTAGATCAGCTATTTTCACTATTTCTTAATTATTCTCTTTTTTATTGTGGAATTTCTTAAACTTCTTTTTATTTTATTGGTGAAATTATTTTGAAAAAATGTAGCCTTTTTATTTATTTATTTATTTTATTTATACATTTTCTTAATCTTTTGGAATTATTATTAATAATTATTATAAAAAAAGTAGGAAATGAAATAAAGGATATTCCCAAATATGGGTCCCGACCCACTGAATAGACTGTGTGAGGGGTTATTTCTGGGCTTATCGGTGGGTGTATATTATTATAACAATTTTTGCTATAAAAATAAATACATAAATGTGTAGGTCCAAAAATGGTCTTTCACAGTGATGTATCACCTATTTGAGTAATAGTTCTCAGGGTCTGGGCCACAAGGTAGAGTTGCTCATAACAATCAAAGTAACCTCACCTGTGTAGATCTACTAAACAGTCTAGACTACTGATGTAAGTCATACTAACCCAGAGCATAAAAATATTAAAGACGATTGGTTCAATTTGAATGATGATTAATCCTCTTGGTGCCTGTCTGTGTGCGTGTGGCCATGTGTGTAGGAGGGAGGCACAGACAATAAGCCAGGAATTGCTTTGAATCATGCAATTACATATGTTTTGAACTGTGATGAAATCCTTTCACCTAATGGTTTAGTTAGTGCCTCTATGTGACTAATGCAAAAGTGGACGTGGGAGAGTTGCCCAGCAACACACCAAGAGCGCCCTCTGGAGGAACTGCTGGTCTAGTGTGCAGAGGCAGACATATCTTGCACAGACAGCTTGCTACAGAGAACAGGAGAGGGGAGGGGGGGGGGGGGGGGGTCAGGCCCAGTTCCCCCAGTTTAGGATTGGGATTGGGTGGGTTGGGTTTACCCACTTAAACCCCATATGGTGGAGTGGAGTCCCTCAGGGCTCTATAGTGTCTTTTCAGTTTTCTGTTATTGTGGGGAAAGCTTTCGCTGAAAATAGCAGACTCTGCTTTCCCCACAATACATTATATTTCAATGTAAAACCAAATACTTCCACCCATCAAACTGGTTCTCAGGAATACATCCCATTATTAACACCGAGCTAGGTGAAACGGCCTCGCTCCCTTTACCTGGAATGAATTACAATGCACTTTAAAAATGGGTTCCATGATCTCACTGGGTCAATTTAAAAAACTTGCTTGCTAATCTTGTTGTTTTAAATTGTGACTGTTTTAATTAAGCTGTCTTTATTATTGTTTTTTTATACTCTGTTTTTTGCTTGTTTTCACATACATAACTTGTTTTATCCTGCTGTTCTTATTTCAATATTATTTACACTGTTGTACTATGCCTACTGTAATCTCGGCATCATTGAAAATGAGGGCTCTGCCCTCGATGTATTTCCGAGAGAATAAACAAAGGTTGAATGAATACGGATGCTGGGGTTTATGTGGTTAAGGTTAAGTTTGAGGGAACATAGGGCAGTGGAAACATAGGTACCGGGCAGGCTTCCAACCATGGCGTCGTGGAGAAGAACTGACCTGTGACCTCGCAAGGCCCGCAGCTGTGCTGAGGTCACCAAAACGCTGTAACATTCTGTGTCTCCAGAGTTCGTCGGCCTTCCTGACTCCGTGTCAGTGCTGGAGGATGTTCGTCCCAGGAATGTGTTGGCCGAATTCCAAGTGGGGAACTTCAGCCTCAAGCCTGACGTCCGCGTCTTCTCCGTAACCCCACGCGAGGACCTGCTCGAGGCCCCTGTTGTCACGCCGGCACCCGCCGTTGGCACCTTCGATGTCCAGGTGACTAGGGCCATCATTTCAAGTCTGGAATTCAAAATTGACTTGAGTAAAAGTACAAAAGTATTATAGTGTATAAAATGTCTAAAAATCTTTTGAAAATCGCGACGCATTGTGAGCTTGTAGATCAGCTATTTTCAAATGGCCAAAATCTATATAGGGCTGAAGTGGTTAATGTATGTTTTGTAATGATAATCAAAATCTACAAAGTAACTAGTAACTAAAGTTTTCAATTCTTGTAGTGGAGTAAAAGTACAATATTTGCCTCTGAGGTGTAGTGGAGTAGAAGTAAAGGTATAGAAATACTCCAGTAAAGTAAAAAATGTACTTAAGGACAGTACTTGAGTACATGTACTTAGTTACTTACTTCCACCACTGCATGTTGCTAATCTGATGACAGACCACTTGAATAATGTTTATGGAGCTATGGAGAATATTGCTACAGTAGTTGATATAAGGTTTGCTGAATTCTTTATAGATAATACAGAATGGCTCTCTGGACTATGAGAGGGTCAGCTTGTATACTGTGCGTTTGCAACTCATCAATGCGACTGGCACCATCATTGACGAGCAAACCCTCCACATCAGAGTGATGGATGTGAATGAGCCACCACAGTGTGACCCTCTGTTCCAGTTAACAGGTAAAATATACACATCTGATTCTCATTAAACCCGACAACAAGTATATGTATTGTTGTGATGTAGCAGTATAGGCCTTTGACACCTTGTTCTGTGACGATATGTGGTGTGTGTAGCATGAGACTGTGTTACCTAAAGATTTTAGTTATCCCCTAGTTTGGTTGGATCAGGATGTGAATGTTCTATTCACATTCTCATTGGCTGTGGGACGTTCTGTGTGGGAAGTTTATATAGAGAGGTGGACACTTCCTAAGTTACTTGTAATCAGGTACTCGAGCTCACGGCATGGACGGATACAGTCTCCCGTTCTGTGCCTGAGCTAGAATGCCTTAATGACCATAGTTGTTGCAAGCAATCAGACAACTTATTGTGTGTTGTGAAGTCTGCATGGACTGACCTGAGTGCAGTGAATTCATGCTAAACTGAAGAATCCTTGTCAAGGCCATCATTACCCACTCCTCTACACCCAGAAGCACGACAATGTCTGACGTTATGCAACCAAGTACTGTCTGTGTTTGTTTTCAGGAGCTACTGTCCATGTTCCAGAGGATTTCCCAGCTCCAGTGTCCATCTACACCATACTGGCCTCGGACCCTGACCACAACGACACTACCTCAGTAATCTGTCACACAGCACATAAGGGCTACAACTATCCATTATTGTATTAGCTGTTATTCTATCGATTACTTTTTTGATTATTGAATTGAGAAGCATGTTTTTTTTAAATATTTTCTTTTATGTGAATTTATTTTTTTTGTAAATCGATTAGTTTATTCAAATCATTCTATTTCATAATTGATTACATTGATTAGTTCAATTAACTGTTGCACCTCTACAGCATATGATCCATATATCACTTTTGGCAGGTTGTTAACTTCCTGATTGTATTGTATGTCTGTGCTGTAGTTCTTTATCACCCAGGTACGTCCTGGATCCTCAAGTGGTAGATTTCATATTGATGGAGGTGGCACACTTACATCCAGTGAGCCTTTTGATTACCACAATGGACCAAAGGTATGATTGGTTGCTGTTGAGGACAGTTATGCCACAAAACTGTGTACGTGTCTGTGTTTAGAGTAATACACTGCTTCAGTAATGCTGTATTACAGAAGTTTGAGGTGGATGTGGCTGTGAGAGACAGACAAGGTGCCAACTGCACTGGAACTGTCAGAATCCAGGTTCTGAAAGTATACAACCATCCTCTGGACTTTGTGTAAGTACAACTATGGTTACTGTCGGGCAGAAGCCTCTCATCTCCATATTCTAAATGTGTGTTTGTTTGTTTGTTTTTTTTAGCAAATGAAAGCCTTTGATCATACTACTCATACCGCCCAACATAGACAGTATACCATTCCTTTCTATTATCGATCATCTCCATCATTTTATGTCTTGATGCAGATAGAAGTGCAAATACATTACATCCATTAAACCAGATGTTTATGACGTATAGGATGTAAATATTAGCTACAAAAATAGAGGAATCAATGGATCTATGTTTTTCAGTCACGGTTTCCAGAGTGTATCCATCTTTGAGAACCAGGGACCTGAGTCCTTTGTAGCTGCTGTAAGTGCCAATGTCTCCCTCCCTGATGTGCGTTACACCTTTGTGAGTGACTACCCACCTTTCAAGATACGGAAAGGTTAGGCCTGACTCATGCTACATTCTACTTTGAGAGTAATATTTTGGGGCGAACATTCAGCGAAAATATCAGATCTACAAGCTCACAACACGGCACATGGTGTTGCAGCGCCCGCGTTGTGAGCTTGTAGATAATACTATTAAACATGGCATGGTTTAAGTGCTCGCAATTATTTCAGTGCTTTGACAAGAGATACAATGTATGAAACTCCTGTCAGCACATGAACTGGGTTCCTTCTAGGGATCCTAGAGGGGTTCCAGGGGGTCCCCAGCAAACTTAGTTAATATAGCATCAAACTCAGTTTAACCACTTTAACCCTATAGTATAGAGGGTTCCCAAACTTTTCAGGTCACATACCTCCAAAATAATCATATTATTTGAACTGGGGACCCCCCCCCCTGACAAGCACTTGGCATTGTGGGCTTTACATTTAGTTTGACTCGGTTACTGATGGATATTGTGAGACTAGCCGATCTACACGCTCACAACGCCTCGCACTGGAAGGCATTGTGAGTTGTAGATCGGCTATTTTCCTTCTTACGTAATATTTGACACTTTGGCCAATTTGGTATTAAAAAGGTCTTAAAAGTCATTAAATTGTAACTTTAGACATGTGCAGATTCCGTGTATACACTTAAACTGGACCAAATCTAGTCTCCCCTGCTCTCCCTTCAGAGGACGGAGTGATCAGGACGTCCTATAATCTAGATCTAGAGGCAGACGGGGCCGTGGCTCACAGTGTGCTGCTGGTGAGGGCATTCAGCCTGGCAGAGGAACGCACTGGCACCGCCACCGTCAACGTCACCGTCCTGGACGTCAACGAGTATCCACCGTTCTGCTCCCCGCCTGTGTTTGTGTAAGACGAATGCACTGAATCAGGGGTCTTCAACAGGGGGTCCGGGACCCATAGGGGGTCCTCAGAGTTACTACAGGGGGGCCGGCAAATCTTTCTGTTATAGGATGTTTTTTTTAAATTAACCACTTGAACTCTAGCATCCCTATTCTGAGGAGAACATTAGCCGAAAATAGCAGAGCTTGTAGATCGGCTATTTCCGGTGAAGAGGTTTGGTGTAGAAGGAAAAATGAACAGACCAAGTACAGAGCTAAAGGTCAAGTTTACACTGACGACAGTGCTGTCAAGCAAGTCTATGAGGCAATGTATGAAATCTATGGAAAAGTTTAACTGCAACACAATTTTCTACGATATGTAGTGGGGGTCCCTGCTTCATCTCTCTCTCGGCTAAGGGGTCCTTGGCCTGAAAAACGTTGAAGACCCCTGCACTAAATGACATTGCAAGTATTCCTTTCCTTCACTGCAAATCTGACATGACTCTCTGTTCGTTTAACTGTCAAGAGTTAAACAAACACTCATTTTGCAGTGTTACTCCTCATTAGATGTACCAGTGTTTTATAGTGCTATTTTTACTTCAAGGGAGCTCTGCCCAAGAAAACTGCTTCAGAACGTAATAGTTTGCGGCACATTACACTCCACATTTAAATGTCTAAATTATGCACAGCAAAAGTTTCACAACTACTGGGGGGATTTCATTCAATTTGAGAGTCAAATTGAGAATATAAATCATTGCTTAGCAAAAGAATTGGCTGCCTATTTCAGAAAACTGGGATGAGGATAATCTAGGCTGGCTAGCTTTCGGAGTTTATGGGCTTTTAGTGCCTCCCGCATTGTAAACAGAATGAATGAGAGAAAAAAGACTTCTTGAAAAACAAGAGAGGAAAAATAAAGAAAGAAATACAGAAAAAAAGTAGAAGAAAGAGCCGGAGGACAGAAAGTGCTCATTAAAACAATTCGTCATTTCAATCTTCACACAGATGTCCATTCCTTTAGCACACAAGGCGGGATATACTGATTTAATTCCGCCTCTGAGCTCTCTAATTGACCATAAAGGCTTGTCCTACAGGCATCACCATTATAAAATGTTGGCAACATTTTAAATTGTTTTCCAAAACTTTCCAAAACAGCGAAAATAGCCAATCTACAAGCTCACAACGGGTCGCGGTGTGACGCGTTAGCAGCGGCTATTTTTTACCATTGTGTGAAATTGGGCTTAAGTGGTTATCATACAGCAGGTATCTTAATACGCTACAAAACTATGTTCAGAATATAGACTCTCTCCAGGTTTCTCAAAAACATCCTTGATTACTGTTATGGTCAGCTTAGTGTCTACCGACTGAGCAGCGAGTCTGGGGTGAATGAAGAGGCATAAAGAGACACTAAAGTTTCATGTGCAGCATAGCTTGACATTCAGTTTTTGGCAAAGTGACACCATTGTACTCTGGCATATAAATTAGCTTTAATGCTCGTCGTTAGGCAGAGGCGTGCCGCTTTATAGCAGTTCCATCTTTGATGTTTCACCACGCACAGCTTCTGAAGTAACTGCTTGATATGCCGTATAGAGTCCTGGCCCAGTGACATTGTCGGGTTGGGGCATAGCGGTGAATGATGAGACCTTTCACTGGCTAATAAAGAACTGTCAACTGCTCTGCATCGTGCTTTGACTGAGAGAATGCGTCGTTACTGTAAATGAGTTCTTCTCTTGTGCTGTAGTTGGATTATGTCTTTGCTGTCGGGCAGAAACCTTCGTATATCTCCATATTGTTTTTGTGTTTCGTAAATTAACGTCACACAAAAGTATCAAAAGTATCAGATCTACAAGCTCGAAAACGCGGCGCGAAGCGACGCGTTTCGAGCTTGTAGATCTGCTACTTTTCCTGTTTTTGAACTTGAATCCTGAAAAGTAACAGTTTTTGGATGAGGTTTCCACCCGACAGAGACGATATACAGACTTTAGGCACAACATGGCCTATAATGTCATTCTGAGGCAGCCGGTGTCTGTAATACGCAGGTCATGTCAGGCCTGACCTTGACCTTTCTGTCTGGTGGTTCCATCACAGGCTGGTGGTCCCTGAGACCACCGCGGTGGGCTCAAACCTGGGCACTCTGACGTGTCTCGACATGGATGCCAGCAACAACAGCGTCTCTGTCAGCATGATCGACAACGGCCTATCATTCATCAAGTTCCGGGTCAAAGATGGACAGCTCCAGGTGACCGCGAGACAGCATTCAATGAACTTCAGCATAATTACCCATTAAAGTAGTTCACGCAAAAAATACTTATTTTCTATCAATTACTCACCACATGAAGCCCTGAATTCATAGAGATTTTTTTGTTTTTCTTGAACCAATAGTTCAATGACCGGGTGGCTGCTCAGTAAGAGACTCAATTGAGTACTCCGTTGTTCATCAAATTATTGGCTCAGGAATGCAACAAAAACTAAGATATCTCCATGAATTCAAGGCTTCATGGGGTGTGTGATTGATAGACAATTAGTCATTATTTGGATGAACTACTCCTTTAATTGAGTCATCATAATTCAGATTGTTGCTACTGTTCCTCTTTCTTACAGGTGAACAACACGCTGGACTATGACACAAAGGAGATGGCCTCAAACGGCTTCCAGTATGAAGATACAATCTTGGCCATTGACGCAGGAACACCCCCACGCACATGTTAGTGTGCAAATTGGTTCCTTTTTGTGTTTTTATGCAATCAACTTTAATGCAGTTGCACAAAGCAGGGAGAAACATAGCAAGCAGTGAAATTCTTGGACTGAGCAATACCTGAACATTGTGGTAAAAAAAAAGAAAAAAGATTGTGTGTGTGTCCAGCCCAGATACGTGTTCTGGTGACAGTGACTCCAGTGAATGAGTTTGAGCCGGTGTTCATGGCGCCACTGGAGCTCTGGGTTCCAGAGGACACCCGGCCCGGGTCTGCCGTGGGGGTCCTGGTGGCCAGAGACGCAGACTGGCCCTTTGACAACATACGTTACTCCATCGTCTCAGAGAACAGCAGGTTTACTGTTGATCCTGACACTGGTAAGATCTGATCTACATCAGTGCTTCTCAAACTGTTTCATGTCAAGGACCCCCAAATTTACATGTAATTGGCCGCAGAGTAGACCCCACATCTGGAAATGTTCTGTGCCAGCCAAGGACCCCTAGAAGAGAAGATTTTGTGTTTTTAATACTTTTCAAGATAGTGTTAAAAAAACCATTTAGAAAATAGCAGATGCACAAGCTTGTACATCTGCTATTTTTGAATAGCCAACGTGTACAATATGGATAAAGTGGTTACAATTGTTGCTGGGGACCCCCTGGAACCCCCCTCCCCCAAGGACCCCTGAACCACTGATCTAACATGCAGGGTTGCCAGATCTGCTTATTATGATTTTCCCGCAAGATCTTATTTGAAAATAGCAGATCTACAAGCTCACAACGCGTCGCATCGCGACGCGTTGTGAGCTTGTAGATCTGCTATTTTCAAATAAGATCTTGCTGATGTACATGTGAAAATGCTCATGTGGCCCATAGTCGCTTCTTCTGGGCTGGTTTTCCTAGACCTGGTTGCTTGTTTCTCTCACAGAATCTGGCAACACTGCTCACATGTCACACTATTTCACTCTTGTCACTTCTACAGGCAAATGGTTTCTTCTTTCCCCCCCATCTGCAGGGCAGCTGTATCTGAACACAGAGCTGGACTTTGAGCTGCAACAGACGCATGTGGTGAGGGTGCAGGCAGAGGACTACGACCAGGATGTGGACAAGACCAATCGGAAGACGGGGTTGGCGGACATCACCATACATGTTGAGGTCAGGAATAGAATCTTGGGGGAAGTTCCAATTTCGGAGATGCATGCATGTACAGTATGGTCAATACTGTATAAGAATTTGGAATGAAATGCAGATTCAAGCCATTGTAAGAAGGCGAGTACCGATAAAGAAAAATTGATGATACATATACATGCTGTATTTCTTAAAGTGGAATCCAACCAGTGACCCTCAGGGTTCCCTGAGGGGGTTCCAAATAACTCTGAGCGTCTACAAATGGTCCATTTGGTTCCATTTGTACAGAGTTATAGGGGTCCTTGAAATTTAAAAAAATTGAGAACCACTGACGTTATGAAACATGCAGGTAATCATTTTAAACTCCCGTCTCTTGCTCGTCTGTTAGAACGTGAATGACAACGCTCCGGTGTGTGATCCCGTCTCGTATGAGTCGACCATCTTCTCCACTCGGTCTGAAAGGCTGGCCATCCTCCAACTCAGATGCACCGACGCAGATGGTGACGATCTCACAGCCGCCATCACCAACGGTGTGTGTCACCTGACGATGTGTGTGCAAGCTTTACAACATTTGAATGGGTGGACACTGGACAGGCGGTGCAGGCCTGTGGCGACTTATGGTTCTTTTCGACCATGAAGGGTAACACAGAATCTTGCATAACCTGAAACTCTCTAGAACCAGTGAAGTTAGTTTTTTTTTCACGTTTCCATTATAACCAGAACTGCCCCTGCAGTGGGAGGTACATCAAAAAAACTAAGAAGAGAAAAGAGGAAATATCAGATCTACAAGCTCACAACGCTCTGCTACTTTGCTATTTTAGATCATATTTGAAACCCAGATTCAGGGTTAGTACTATACCTCCTGAGCAGGGCCCAGATTAGGTTCTGAGGACCTTATCTGAAACCAAGCTGTAGCGTATGGAAACGAATCCTGAACCCGTGGAAATACGTTACATTCATGGCATGACACGGTTAATGGCTTAGTTCTTGTAGTGGAAAAAAGCCACTAGTTGAGACTGGGGTTCCAAATCCTCCACGGTGCCTCCGGCTTTGCGAGTGGGAAGCTGGCAGGGTATGGTGTTCTCTGTCACTCAGTGTTGCCAGATGGGACATTTTTAATTAGGCTATCGTATCGGAGGCTAACAGAAATCTTATTTGAAAGAAAACTATCGTACACAGCCAAAACATATATATCACAGGTGTAAATATGTCATTTCACAAATCCTTTTTTGTATCTATTGTAAGAAACAAACTTGTTTGAGGTTCCTATGAGATAAAAACGCAACTCATATGCTGTGTGGAAACGGACAACTTCCTGGACCTTACACAAATAAAAGTACAGATCAGATTTATTGATTTAGTGACTTATTTTGAAAAGCTAAACCCGATCCCAAATCAGCAGCCAGGGAATTTTGTACTTTTTGATTGATTGTATCAGTTACAGAGGCTATTTTTTTTTTGTACAAATACGATAATTATCGTACATCTGGCAACACTGCTGTGGCTGCACTAGAGAGACCCCTATGAGTTGGTTGGGATGGAACGGGGGGGGGAATAGTGTGTACAGTACACTCTCCTGGTGACACGGCTGGTGAGGTGACTCCATGTGTACCAGAGGAGAGTCATGTCAGGTATGGGTTGGCATTTGGCAGTGACTATACAGTATATCGTCGCTGAAACCTCTTATCTCCATATTAACTTTTTGTGTTTTTTCGTAAGTTAATACTTGATCATAGCACAGCGTCACACAGAAGTCTCAAAAGTAGCAGATCTACAAGCTCGAAACGCGGCGCGAAGCGACGCGTTTCGTGCTTGTAGATCTGCTACTTTTGCTGTTTTTGAATGTGAATCCTGTAAAGAAACAACAATATACTGTACATGGGGGGAAAGGCAATGAATAAACTGGGGAGAAAATACAAAAGTTGACAAAAAAAAACAGTTGAAAACAGTTGTTTCTAGAAATCTAGAGTCATGTTGATCACATAAGTACGCAAAGTAACCCTGTTAACCAGCGGTCAACCAGAACCATGGGCTTAGGTCAGGAAGCTACGGTCTATCTCCTGTTTCAGCCTGTCTTTCTGTATACAGTACATTACATACCTCCTCCTGTGAAATGGTTTCGTCACACATGCAGGCGCGGCAGTCGACCGCTTCCACGTCGACCCGGATCTGACCCTGTTCTCCAAGAACGTCTTCTCCTACGTGGCGGACGGCGTGTACGACCGCACGATGTTCGAGGTGACATTCTCCGTGTCCGACGGCAGACATCGAACCGCGGCGGTGGCCTACGTCTACGTGGTCCCGTGGACCACCACTGCTCCAACCACCACCACTACAACTACAGTAAGAACTACAACTACAGTAAGATGGCTTTCACACACAGGGCTGCCGGTACAGCAGGTGGTTCTCGGTCCACCCATCTGACCACTTAAGTTTAAGTGGTCGGCTGGGTGGGCCGCATGCATTTTTAGAGCATGTTTGTTTTAATGGTCAATCGACTGTGTTCCGGCTTGGATCAATGGAACCAATGTAGTATACTTTAAAGGGGTAGTTCACAATCAATTACACACCCTATGAAACCTTGAATTTATGGAGATATTTTTGGTTTTCCAATAATTTGATGACCAGGTGGCTTAGGAATGAGACAAAAAACAAAAACATCTCCATGAATTCAAGGCTTCATAGGCTGTGTAATTGATAGAAAATATGTAATTCTTTGGGTGAACTACTCCTTTATGTCACTATGTATTGGTATCAAAATGAAAAGTAATTTTTCAAGGTTTTAGAGAAGAAATACTGTGATTTACATTTATGCTTTAATATTCATGTTATTTTATCATTAAGATTTTTGTGTTTTGCCAATTATTCAGGGGCCTGTTTGCAATATCCTCAAGGCCCACCAGTGGGCCCCAGCCCATAGGTTGGGAATCCCAGGTATGTCACTGTGAGATCCTGGGGACACAAAAATGGCCAAAGGAAACTGAAAAAGCGCTTTCTTCTTACTAAATGATTTGAATTGCGATGGTGACTAGACATCCGGTACTGTTACAATACAGTTTTTAACGCTTTATTATTGTCACTATGTTGGGATCAAGTTGACAGCACCTCTCTACTGTTTATCCCTCAGACTAAAGCTCCCCAGGTGGTGACGGTGAGGTCTGATTACTGGGACCCTGATCCATTGTTTGTTGTGATGATGACTCTCACTACAGGGCTGCTCCTCACTGCTCTGGGTCTGATCACATGGGCCATTCTGAGACGGTCTGTCTGTCTACGTACATGCATACATACACCATGTCACCAACATTGTGTGTCCAAAACTGTTACTTTTCATGAAATGGAAAATAGAACCTGTGTTCCAGTGGAGCCAACATAGTCATTTAGTCACAAGCTCTTGTTAATACTTTTCATTTGCTCAATATTTATAAAACCCACAGACACTTCCACTTAAAAAAGTGTTGCAATGCTACTTTTGTGTGACACTGTAGTATGACAAGGTAGGTTATTAATTTACGATAAAACATAAAAAGTTAAAATGCAGAGATAGAGGTTTCTGCCTGATTGCACCGTTTTGCAATTGGCTTCAGTATGCAAGAATTTCTGCTATGCTTGTGGGTTGACACTGTTGGAGGACAATTTATGCCGGTGTCGAGCCACGACCTGACTCCCTGCCAGAATTCGACTCTCCTTCTCCCACTCACAGGTGGTAGAGTGGCTTACCGAACTCCCCAACAGAATGCTACTTCCCCTTTGCTCACTCATATACTTACAGACATCCCTGGAGGTGGTGGAGTGTGTAGTAGGTTGGGTTGAGTGTGCAAGCAGGAGGTCTTATCTGCAATTAAAATAATTATAACTCGCTGAAATTTCTAATGATTTTCAAGGGGTTTGGTTTGTTGCAAATGCCAGACATGTACTTATGTTATGATACAGGATGCTACAGGTTAAATGAAAAATGGGGGCTTTCATGTCAAAATACCTTGTTTGACTTTGATAGTAATAGTAAGCCTCTAGCTCCTTATATAGGACTTTTTGGGGTCTTAAAGTCCTTAAATTGACACTTTACTGTTTACTGTCATATGGGGACCCCCCCCCCCCCCCAAAAATCATGTGGGGGTGGGGGTCCTGACCCACAGGTTGAGAACCACCGTTCTAGTGTATGGTTGAGATTAGCTGTCATGAGGTGTTCCAGGTGTAAGACTTGCAAAAGGAGGTTTGCGTGTTGCAGTTTTTCTTATATACTGTAATATACTGTATAATTTATACATTTTCAATATCCACAGCAAATATGGCTGGGGGAAAGAGAACCCTGCTCTTCCATCCAACATGTGAGTTTTGTTTGGTAGCATTTGGTAATTAAGCACAATAATAACAACAACAACCCTCCACTTGGACTTTGATTTATATTTTTGGGGAATTTGCATAATTTAACCAGGGATGGAAGCAACAACAAGGACACCCTTGGAAACAAACATGAGAATGACCAAGTAAGTTTGAGTCTGATTATTGAGAAGCCTCTGTATAATCTTTCCTACCATTAACCCCATTTCTTTCTTCCAATAGCATTCACTAGATGGCGCTCTCAGCCTGTCCAAAGTCAGTCTCCAGGATGACCTCATGGTACTGCATGTTGGCCAATGTCAACTGGACATTTATCATCAAATAAATTCAGCTCTAAATAGTGGAATTGACTATCTGTTTCTATTCTTACAGAGATTTGATGGGAAAGCACAAGATCCAAGTAAGTGTAACTGTATTCCATAGATTTGTCTATATACCATGGTTAGGCATATTAGGGCCCACTTGAAAATCTTGAAAGCGTTCACCGATCACCCATCTGACACAGATGGGTGGGACATGTGCATTTTCAGAGGATGTTTATTTTAATGATAAATCAATCAATTGTGTTAAACTCATTTTTCAAGGTTTAAAGAAAAAAATACCATGGTATTTGTTTTTAAACAAGATTGAGTTTTTTATATTAACCAGGAAAGCATCTGTGTCATTTTGGATTTATGCGTTGGCTAATAAAAAAATTGCAGATATACAAGCTTGCAGATATACTGCGAACTTGTACATCTGATATTTTTGAAAAATCTTTAAAGTGTGAGAACTGCTGACTTAGAACAGCCTCAGGTCATGTTATATTATCAATACAATCTTAAGTGTTTCGCCAATTAGTCGGGGGCAATATCCTCACGGCCCACAGGTTGGGAATGGCTGACCTACTGTATACCTTTTACAAAACAGGCAAGCATTGTTATGGTTACAGTGAAGCAGATACAATAAAATAATTGGGACAATGTTTCTATGTAGTTTCAGGACGATGTTACCTGTTCAATTCCACCACTGGCGAACGGCGCTGGCTTTAAAGGGGAACGGCTGCGGTCTCCTTACCGTGGCAGCCTACCTACATTTGAATAAAGGTTAATCCATCAGAGATACATTTAAAACGATAAGGATGCATGCAGTAATGCCTGTATATCAGAACATTTCTTTACATTTGATGAATGGTGTCACATTTAAATAATAAATACAATGTTATCGTTTCATATAAATAATGATAAAAAAATAAAACAAGAAAATCATTAAATGACTGAATTGAATGTTGAAATGATTCATTGATGGTAAATGGGTGCCATAGAGACGCTGTGGCTCCAATGTGGATCTTGGACGTCATATGACCAGCCTGTGACATCTGGCAATGAGTGGTTTAGCATTTTGCAAGATTTAGCTCCGCACAGACAAGACATACACGGCTAGTACAGTAGATATACAGTACATACATACAGTATACATACAGTCGTTGCTGTCCGGCAGAAACCATCTAACTCCATTTTGATGCATTTGCATTTTTTCCCCCATAAATCAGTGCTATTGAACACCCTTTACGTCTGTGTGTTGGTAAAAAAAAAAGCATTAAAAAGCGCTTCTGACAAAACCAGGTAACTCCATTGGATCCTCAAACTTTCTGCTAAACTCCACCGGAGTTAGCTGGTTTAGCTGATTCCAGGCTCCACCCCCTTTTGACCTCCAACCTCATAGTGAGCTTGGAGGTCCATTCAGCTGTTCTTATCAATGATGAACAAAACCCCCCAACTCCAAAAATGAACATTTTGGAGTTAGCTGTTTTTTGCCGGACAGCAGAGATATATACTATATACATAATATTGTACTATGCACACATCTATCTATCTATCTATCTAGCAACAGTATATATAAACTGGAGAAGAAAATGAATATTCAGGAGTCAGGTGATCTCTACTTTTATTTAAATTAAATCATATAGGACTTTAAAGCATTTTAATATTTACCAAAAACACTAATCTTTTTCTCAATTAGATTTTTGTCTCATTAATAATCACTATGTAACCTTAGGTGGTATGAAGAAAACGGAAGAGAAAAGTAGGCGCACAGTAGGTCAAACATTACTGATAAAAGCATATCTAGGAATTGTTTGTAAACTGAAGTGAAGGCACAAACATACTGCGACAGACATATAAATTGACACTATAAAATGCTATAGAATGTTAGGTACATACATACTTTAAATATCAGTTAGAATTTTCATACTTTCCCCCTGGTTGTGAAGCAACTTTTTTTATGTTTTCAACTTTTTAGATTTTTTTGTTTGTTTTTTTAATATTAAATTTTGTTGGAATGTTAAGATAATTTTGTGCAGATTACACAGCTAAATATTTGCCATCTTGAGTCATGCAGGACAATATGCGGTTTGGCTATGAATGAGGAACTTATGTAAACATTATAAAAAAGCACTTTCCTTTTCAATCATATTCTATGTCCATGCCTGTGCTTCTTTTCTTAAAAAATAAGCTTTACTGGATGCGATTAAAAGGTTTAATAATTTGCACATCAGAATCTCTAAATTAAAATGAATGCATTTATATAAAAAAGTTTTCCTTTACCTCCTCTAGTAATTGAAAATAAACAAAGAAAACAGAACGAAAAGACAGACAAACAAAACAAAAATACAATAATAAATGTTGATTTGTGGTCATAGCCCAAAGTTAAACAAGTTAACAATACGAGCAAACAGGATCAGCGATCATTGAAATTCTGCAAGGCTCGTGGGAGTTCTCTCAGTCTCTTAGGGTGTCTTTATAAAAAGCGGATCAAAGCAGAAATGGTGGTTGGCCAGTGCAGTCATTCATGATGTGTGTGTTCCCCCCTTCTGTCTGGTCACCAGAACTGTTCAAGTAATCTGGAAACAATAAAAACACATACATCAGTTCATATATCGGTTCCTCTGGGCTCTATACTAGGTCCGCCTCCTTTTTTCCATCGACACCAAATCTCTTAAGAAAATGTTGCAGTTTGCCAGTGGTTCTCAAAGTGGGGTCCTGGGGGGGGTATTTCTTTTAAATCTTGAAAATGTTTGGAAGATTTTGAACAAATCTCTTCTGGGGGTTTCCCTGAGAACCACTGCAGTATGCTATTTTGGCCCCCAGAATATGGAAGCTCAGTGGCGTCCCCAGGATTTACATTTAGGGCAGGCGAGATTCCCCCCGGAAACGGAAAGTCCAATCTGCTCAGTTCAAAGCTTGATGGATGCGTGACTTTGAGGACATTAAGCACGCAATGACTTTTTCGGGTTATTTTCGGGTTATTTGTTTTTTTTAGGGGAGGCGAGATCTTAGTTGCCTCTACAGTGGGTACGCCACTGGGGAAGCTGCGAGGCTTGGTGCGGTAGAGCTCACCTTGACTCTTCACTCCTCACGCTCCAGTCTAGAAGAGTCCACAGTCCTTCAGGTTGTTCTTGATGATGACGTCGGTGACGGCGTCGAAGACGAACTGAACGTTCTTGGTGTCGGTGGCGCAGGTGAAGTGGGTGTAGATCTCCTTGGTGTCCTTCTTCTTGTTCAGGTCCTCGAACTTGGTCTGGATGTAGGCCTGCGCCTCCTCGTACTTATTAGGGCCTGCCGGGGGCATAGAGACGAGAGAGAGGTTAGTCTTATTTCAGGGGTCTTCGACGCCTTTCAGGCCAAGGACCCCTTAGCTGAGAGAGAGAGAGAGAAGAAGCAGGAACCCCCCCCCCACTACATATTGTATGAAATTGTGTTGCAGATTAAACTTTTTCATAGATTTCATAGGTAGTTTCATAGACTTGTTTGACAGCACTGAGATTGTGCGTACCGTTGTGTTGGATTCATGTTAAACCACTTATACCCACATTACTTAAGACAACTTGTACTTGATCTGCTCCTTTTTCCCTCTACACCAAACCTCTTTGCCGAAAATAGCGCCTCGCGTGGTTACATTTGTACACTTATGCAGTTACAAATGCTTATGGTAAATTATCACTGAGGACTTCACTGCGTACTGTTAATAATAGAACACACAACAGATGGTATAATGAAAAATGACTTTGTACAAAATGTGTTGGTGGTCTGTGACGGTAGTAAGGCTGTAACTATCAATTATATCAATGGAAGAGTATTCTACCAATTACTTTTTGCATTAATTGAATAATTGAGAAGCATATTCTTAATTTTTTTGGAAAATGTTTATATATCAACTACTCGATTAGCCACTTAAGCATTATTTCATACTTCTCTGCGCGTGTCGTGCAAAGATAGTGAAAATAGCAGACCTACAAGCTCACGACGTGTCGCGATGGCCGCTTTGTGAGCTTGTAGATTGGCTTTTTTAAATTATTTTTGCCAATGACATGTCCAAAATAGGGATAGATTATTAATTGACAAGAACACATGTTCAAAGGTGGAGAAAATGTCCTCAAAAGAACTGAATTTGAGTTTAAATGTTAATGCTAGGGCAGTGGTAATCAAATGAGTTCATATAGCGTCACAAACATTTTAACCACTTTAACTATATCTAATACTTTGGCTATTCAAAAATAGCAGATCTACAAGCTCATATCGCGGCACTCGGTGCCGTACTATGAGCTTTAAGCGAACATTTTTTACTCAAATCTTTGCTTCTGGAGGACCCTGGCACAAAATATTTTTGAGATGGGGGGGGGGTCTCACCAGTGTACTCGGGGAAGCAGATGGTCAGGGGGCTGCGGGCGATCTTAATCTCAAACAGGTCCTTCTTGTTGAGGAAGAGGATGATGGAGGTCTCTGTGAACCACTTGTTGTTACAGATGGAGTCAAACAGCTTCATGCTCTCGTGCATCCGGTTCTGGGAAGACAGGGAGATGAAAACATCATAGAAAAAATGAATACTTTTTAAACTGTATTATTGACGAGGTTATTGCTGTTTATTTTTGTTTTGCGTTTCCGTTTTCAATTTCAGTTCATTGAAGATTTAATTGAAGATATTTTTGGGGCTATATTGTATGTGGTATGCTCCAAACTACTAGGCCATTGGTACCACTTCAGTTTAGTTTTTAAAGTGGGTTTGCTAGTTTAGCTTAGCTTTTATTTTGTGGGAAAAGTCTACGTTTTTTTTTTCTAAGAATGATTTAATATGTGGTATTTTTCAGGGGCGAGATTCAACAAGCTCACAAAAATATTGAAAATAGCCAATCTACAAGCTCACAACGTGATGCATCGCGACGCGTTGAGCTTATAGGTTGGTCATTACATAGCACAACATTGCTTAAAACAGGCACAGCTGGCCCAGACCACTGGCCTAGCGGTCCGGGCACCTAGACTCCAATGTGGCCTGACAGCACGTCACAGGTTCGAGACCCGATCCCGACGGCCTTTGCTGAGAGTCACTCCCCAGCTCTCTCTCCTAGTTTCCTGTCTGACTTCACTTCATTATCACTATCACTATCACTATCATTAAAGGCATAACAAATACATCTTTAGAAAACAGGCCCAGCTAAAATATTGGAAGATAGATTTGATACCCAAACCAAAATATTAGGCATATGACATATTGACAAAGACTAAAACCGTTTCTCTATGATTTGAGTTACTTTTAGTTAATTTCGTAAACACACAATACAGTTTCAGTTATTGTTTTTTGTAAAGCCTCATATTTCTTTTTATTTCAGTTAACTAAAATGTTTTTCTTGCTTTCAATTCTAGTTGTAGTTATTTCATTTTAACCCATTAAAACCGGGAAAGCATCTATGTCATTTTAAGATTTGTGCGTTATTCACAAATAGCAGTTCAGTCAGATAACTCACGAATAGATTGAACCAATATAATAGAATGAGAATACAAGTGTGGATGTAATATTATATCTTGGCGTTCAGGCTCAGCTACATTTTTCTCCCTGCTCAGCACAATTAGACAACCATCATTAAACATTAAGAGCAGGGAGATAGATATACAATAACAACCCCCCATGGGGAACAGAACTAATAGCAGAGTCCACTGGTGGTGCTGGGGTGACGGTGGGAGCAAACAGCCCGCATGACAACAACCAGAACACACAAAGCGGAAGGAACGCAGATTTAGGTGAGCTTAAAATAACAGCTGATTGCCACGTCAGCGTATGACGTAATGGGTCTAGCATGACACTGTATACTCAGCCACATAGTAATGAGCATGCGTGTAACCTTTCGAGTATATAATGCCTGAACTAACCTCGCAGGCTACGTATCATATATACAAGCTCAGTGCGAGCTTGTACATCTGCTATTCTTTGAACATTTTCGAAACATCAAGTGTGATGATCATCATTTTGTTGAATCGGCCTCAGGTCTTATCCCTGATTTTTAATGCAGCTCCTCAGTCCCCGTGGAGAACTGAAGAGCCCTTCAGTTGAATAAATGCAGTGTAGTGGTGGACTCACCATCTCCTCATCCTCTGCCAGGGCCAGGTCATAAGCACTCATGGCCACACAGAAGATGATGGCCGTCACTCCCTCGAAGCAGTGGATCCACTTCTTCCTCTCTGAGCGCTGGCCTCCCACATCAAACATCCTGCACACACACACACACACACACACACACACACACACACACACACACACACACACACACACACACACACACAGACATGCTGTTATTATCACAAAGAAGAACTCGACATCTATACTCTATCAAAGTGGCTCTCAAAGTGGGGTCCTTCAGGGTTCTTTGAGGGTGTCCAAATGGATCCTTACAGGTCTGTAACTTAAAGAAGTAGTTCAGACAAAAATATACTTATTTTCTATCAATTACACACCCCATGAAGCCTTGAATTTATGGAGATAATTTATTTATATTATTTATAGTTTTTGTCGCATTCCTAAGCCAATAATTTGATGCCCGGTGGACTCTCCGGTAGGAGACTCAACTGACATGCATTTGAGTCAGTTGGTCATCAAATTATTGGCTTAGGTATGCGAAAAAAAACAAAAGAAATCTCCTTGAATTCAAACTTCATGGGGTGTAATTGACAGAAAATAAGTACATTTTTGGTTGAACTACTCCTTTAAGAGTATACAAATGGACCCTAACAGGTCTGTAACTTAAGAGTCCCTTACAAGTCCACCAGCCAAACACAGAATAGATTTCAAAATACCGCTCACCACCTAACAAGGCCCTCAACAACCAGGCTCCCCACTACCTCTCTGACCGCCTTCACCGCATCGCCCCCCTCCCACTCCCTCGGGTCTGGTGAGGCCAACCTCCCGGTGGTCCCCAAGCGACTAACCTGGGGTGACAGCAGGGCCTTCTCAGTCGCAGCCCCCCCCCCCCCCCTCCCTATGGAACTCACTCCCAGCTCACACATCAAAGCTGCCCCCACCCTCGCCACGTTTAAAACAACTCTCAAAACCCACCTCTTCAGACTCACATTCCCTACGTAATTCAAATCCCCCTTCTTTACCTTTTAATTTGAACAATTTAGTTTAGTTTTGTACCCTTTTAACTATTTAATTTCTTAATAATATTGCTTTTATTCGTTTGGTTTTGTAAAGCCACTTTGAGTACCTAGAAAAGTGCTATATAATTACGACTGCCGCGCTACGAGCTTGTATATCTGCTATTTTAAAACAAATCGTAAAAATGTGTGCAAATCTTTGAATATATATATATATTTTTTAAACCTAACATTTGTAACTCAAATCTTTGCTTCTGGGGGGTCCCTGGAACAAAATAATTTGAGATGGGGGTCCACGGCCAAATCCATATCATTTTGGGGGTCCTTGGCATGAAAAAGTTTGAGAACCACTGATTATAGCGACTCAAACTAAAAACTGATTTGGAAGACATTTGTAGAATTGGCCTCAGGCCTTAATGGGATAAAGAACATCTCTACTCTTTATGGTGAGGGCTGAGAGTCAGACTGAAGTTCTCCTTCTTGACAACCATCTCTCGCTCCTTTCATCCTACTGTACTGTACTGTACTGTTACATCTCTGTCACTCCAGGGCACGGTCCTCTATGCACAGACTTAGTCATTTTCCTTGCATTTGTTGGCATTTAGGTACAGTGCAGTTGCCGTGGTAACGGGCAGCCTGAAGCCAGACTGCGGCGTGGGAGCGGAGACTCATTGTTGACTGGGATGGTGTGTGACTTATTCATGTAGTCTATCATGGCCCTCTGACAGCATGGAGCACACACTACATGTGCTACCAACTAGGAGTGGAACAGTTAACCCATTAAGGCCTGAGGTTCCGATTCTACAAAATGTCTTCTAAATCCTATCAGTTTTTTGAAAAAAACGTATGTTGCTACGTCAGTGGTTCTCAAACCTTTTCATGTCAAGGACCCCAAAATGTACATGTATTTGGCCGCGGACCCCCATCTCAAAATATGTTTGTCCCAGAGACCCCCAGAAGCAAAGGTTTGAGTTAAAAATGTAAAAATATATATTGAAAGATTTGCACAAATGTTCTCGATTTTTCAAAAATAGCAGATCTACAAGCTTGTAGCGCGGCACTCGTGCCGATCTATGAGCTTGTATATCTGCTATACATTTGGTCTTACAGGTCTTGCATTTAATCGACTGCCAACCGTTGCCAGTTCATTACTGACGTGACATGCAAGACCTACCAGTAGACAGTGGCTATGTTTACCTCCACAGCAGCCAACTCCAATGCTTAAACCCCGGCAACCGTGTTCTAATGAAAACATGCAGAAAATAGCAGATCTTTTTCCCCCTAATTTTTCAATTAGAATGATCAATATGTTTTGTACATGATGTTTAACCAATGTTCCTGTAGTGTCTAATTATCATTGGCATTTTAATGTAGCTTAGATTTGGACTGACGAGTGTCAGTTGTTGTTTGTATGTATCTTATATATTGTTTTATGTTGTGATGTTCTACGTGGACCCCAGGAAGACTAGCGACCGCGGCAGCGGAAGCTAATGGGGATCCGAATAAAGAATAAAGAATCTACAAGCTCACGATGTATCGATTTCTTTAACCTTTTCATTTCTAGGACCCCCTGTTTGATTGAGCCACGGACCCCATCGATACACCGCCTGTATATTTCTATCATGCTTTGGTGGGATTCTAATATGCTGGTCACGTCAATGACATATCGTCACAACATATCCTCACTGTTGGGCAGAAACCTTTTATTGCCATATTTCAACTTTTCTTTGGTAAACGAATACCCTACTTTGTCATCCAAGAGTTTTAACCCATTAAGACCGGGAACGCATCTGTGTAATTTTTTAGATTTCTTTGGCTATTCAAAAAATAGCAGATCTACAAGCTCATAACGAGAGTGCAGCGCTACGAGCTTGTAGATCTGCTATTTTTGAAAAATCGCGAAAATTTGGGCAAATCTTTGAATATATATATATATATTTTAAGCGAACATTTTTAACTCAAATCTTTGCTTCTGGGTGATTTTACAAATGTCTTCTAAAGCCTAACAGTTTTTAAATAAAACGTATGTTTCTATATCAGTGGTTCTCAAGGACCCCCAAAATGATATGTATTTGGCCGTGGACCCTGATCTCAAAATGCTTTGTTGTAGGGACCCCCCAGAAGCAAAGATTTGACACATTTTCACGATTTTCCCCCCCCAAAATAGCAGATAACTCATAAGCTCGTAGCGCGGCACTTGGTGCCGCGCTACGAGCTTGTATATCTGCTATTTTTGAATAGCCAAAGAAATCTAAAAATGACACAGATTCTTCCCCGGTCTGAATGGGCTAAGCACAAGCATACGTAGTGAAAATAGCTAATACCGGTTTTATAAATATTGAGCCAATGAAAAGTAGAAAAGTACAAGAGATAAATGTCTAAATAATAGCTACATTGGATCCATTGGAACACAAGTTCTTTTTTTCCCATTTCCTGAAAAGCAACTGTTTCGGACAACTATCCTTGTTTTGCATGTGAGGTAACACAAGCTGACACTGGGGTTGTTGTGATCACACAGTAGACATGAGTGGAAGGCAGCGTAAGCTCACTTGAAGTGTAGGTCCTTGAAGGTGAAATGTGTTTCCACGATGCCGGTGGTTTTGACGCGGGTCCGCAGCACATCCTGCTGTGTGGGGATGTAGTCTGCCTTGGCTATCCTCTCCATGTCTTTCAGGTAACTGATGGGACAGACACACTTGATTAATATCATTATACAGTGGTGGAAGTAGTCAAAAAATGCTTTGGCTTTCCTGCCTTTATTGATTTTTTTTTGGAGATAGACAGGAAACGGGGGGAGAGAGAGAAGGGGAGAGACATGCAGTAAAGATTGTCGGGAACGGGACTCGAACCCGCTGGTCTGGTATTCAAAATTTACAAACAAAGTTCAGTTGATGTATTATTTTTGTTTTAAGTTGTTTGTGTTTATTTGTATTTATCTTTTGCTTATGGTAAATGGTGCATTTATAGACCACCAAAGTCTGACGTAATTTACACATCCTTGGCTTGTCTACCTGGTTCGCGGTTTTCCACCCCATTCTGAATCCCATAGACGTCTTTAATATCGCGTCAAATAAGAACTGTGTTCCAAAAATAAACAAATGACCCTGGCGGTTTGACTCTTATGGATATGAAGCATCAACTGACAGTGAGAAAACGATAATGTTACTTCCGCCGAATTAGTTACATTTTCGCCAGAAACAGACTGTATCAAATATAAGTGACTGACTATCATAAACGATACAGAACCTCCTCCCTGACAATATCGCTGAGACAGTTTGTTTATTTTTGGACCACAATTCTTATATGAGACGATTCTAAGATGACCCAATGTTATTCTCCATAGCGAAATTACTTTACGAACCTGGGGATGAACGAGTGACGTCAGGACTTCGGTGGTCTATATAGCGCTTTTATCCTAAGTGCTTTACATAGATTGTGCATTACATTCACCCATTCACACACACATTCATACACCGATGGTGGAGGAAACCATGCAAGGCACCAACCTGCTCATCGGGAGCAATTAAGGGTTCCGCGTCTTGCTCAAGGACACTTCGACACTAACTCTTCCGGGGGATGCCCGGGATCGAACTGGAAACCTCACGGCTTCCATCCTGCCACTCTACTCCTGAGCCACTGCCGCCCGCCCCGCTTATCAGATAACGTTCTCAAATACAAAATTCAAATCCAAGTTTTTCAAATCGATTCAAACATTTTGACAAAAATATCAGTCAAAACATCAGTAATTGGTGGTCTAGGACTCTCCAAAAGTGGAATTGGCATCTGAGCCGAAACTCTGTCATGGGTCGTGCTCTACTCCCACTCTGATTCCACAGTTTATGTCATGTGGAGGAAAGTCATAAGGGTGCTGAAACCACCAGTGTCATGTCCGCCTGCCAAGATGTCCTTGGCTGGCAGAGGGAAGGTTTGGTCATTAGCAAGTCATTGCTGTCGGGCAGAAACCTTGTATCTCCATATTTCAACTTTTTACGTGTTTTTTTTTCCATAAATGAATGCCCTACTTCGTCATACACAAATGTAGCACAAATAGCCGATCTACAAGCTCACAACGTCTTGCATCGCGATCCGTTGTGAACTCGTAGATCGGCATTTCTTTTGCCATTTGTGATGAAGAAAATTAGGTTATGTGCGTTTGTGGGTGTTATAAATATTGAACCAATTAAAAGTATTAACCATTTATGACTAAATAATATCTACATTGTATCCATTAGAACGGTGGTTTTCAACCTTTTTCACGTCAAGGAAAAGATATGCCAGGGACTCAACCATTTTGATTTCTTGGGGGTCCCAATCTACACTGTATCATCATCATTAGTGTTCATTTAACTCTGAGAGTGTACAAATGTACATTTGTACACTCTCAGAGTTACAGACACATAAGGGTCAATAAGGGTCAATTTAATTTGGCTGGGGACCCCCTGGAAACCCCTCACAGACCACTGGTGGTCCCCGGACCACTGGTTGAGAACCACTGCATTAGAACACAGGTTCTTTTTTCCATTTCCTGAAAAGTTACATTCTTGGACATATGAGGTTTGCAGTTTTCACCCTAGAAGTTTACAGTGACAAAGTTCGACTGCACTGACCGCTGCCTGCAGTGACAACAGACATATCTGTGGCTACTGTATCTGAAGGATGGCAGCTCTGAAAATAAATACCCCACACGTCGTCCTTACACAGGCAAGAGAGAATAAATGCCTCCTGTTGGCTCTCTGACACTGTAATCAATCTATTGTCTCGCGTTATGGTGCTGGTATACAAGTAATACAAGACTGCTTATCCGCATGGTTCTGCCTCTACTTGACTGTCTGACAAATGGCTACTAAGCACTAAACCATTACTCATTCATCTTGCACACTAAAGTGTATAAAATCGTAACAATGGGTAATATAAAGATCTGTTTCGCCATTAAGGAGGACAAATTGATTGATTAAATGTCCTTTTTGTTTATTACACCCACAATAAACAAACCGGTAACTGATTATTCAACGTATTCTTTGCTAGAAGCCACATAATGAACTTCTGAACAACATGAACCCGTCTACGAATGACGTCATTGATGAGGATTTCAAGATAATAGAAACTACACCCTTTCTCTTCCAGGAAAGTTGTCATCGTGAAATAGAAGCCATTGTTCTTGCATTGATCTAGTTTGAAATGACCAAACATGCCTACCGATGACATCACAGGTGGGCATTATTCTGAATTGCCCACCTCTGAGACACAGACCAAGTAGACAGAAATGGTGCCATCTCTTAAAGAGCTTTAGTGAGGACCAATTATATGAAGATAGGCTGAAAATGGGTGAAGTGGTCATTAAAGTGATTAAAGACGGGACAAGTGAACATCTCGGCTGTATCTGCATTTAAGCTGACCATTTCCTTTTGTCGCCGAGACCGACTTCTTCTTTTCAGTCATTTCTTTGGCTTTATTTAGACAGGACAGTATAGAGAGACAGGAAACTGCGGGCAGAGACAGGGAAGGACATGCAACACAGGCCTCCAGACGGAATGGAACCGGGGATGATGACATCGTGACTATGTGGTCAACAGTTGACCACACACCGAGTGTCGCGCTATGAGCTTGCATATCTGCGATTTGTTTTGAAAAATCATGAAAATTTGTGCAAATCTTTGAATATATACTTTTTAAAGCGAACATTTGTAACTCAAATCTTTGCTTCTGGGGGATTCTACAAATGTAGAAGTAAAAAAAAAAAAAAAGTATAATATCAGTGGTGCTCAAAAATGATATGTATTTAGCCACGGACCCCCATCTCAAAACATTTTGTTCCAGGACCCCCCAGAAGCAAAGTTTTGAGTTAAAAATGTTCGCTTTAAATATATATATATTCAAAGATTTGCACCAGTTTTCAAGATTTTTCAAAAATAGCAGATCTACAAGTTGTTGGGTAAGGCAGTGGTTTCTCAACCTTTTCGGGCCGTGACCCCCCCCCCCCAAAATAATCATATTAGAACTGGGAACCCCCCATCCTGATAAGCACTTGGAATGTAGGAGTTGAGGCATTCAATTTAGTTTGACTCGGTTCCACAGATAAATATTGTGAAAATAGCAGATCTACAAGCTCACAACGCCTCGCAACGTGAGGCTATTTTCACAAATTTAGGCTCTTTCTTATATTATTTTACAATTTGACCAGTTTTATATAGTTTGTTTATTACTTTTAATGCGGTAATGTTATTTTTTTTGGTAGGTGTTGCTTTTTTTTTAGGTATTAAAACATTATTATTATTTAAAAATCCTTAAATTGTCACTTCACTGTCATCTGAGGACCCCCTCCAAAATCATTTGGGGACCCCCCTGGGGGTCCCGACCCACAGGTTGAGAACCATTGGGGTAAGGGGCCGGATTGGGCAAAGTTCGACTTCATGCCAGCCGAACAACGAGAGTGACCGCGAGTCTTCTCTCTTCCTCGGTTAAACAAACAGACAGCCAGCAATCAAGGGAGAAAAAAAAGAAAGAAAACATGTTTCACCAGTGTGTGTGCACGTGCATGTGCATGTGTCAGTGTGACACTGTCATGCTGACACGTTTGATCTTTCACTCAAAAACAGAAACTGAAACTTTTCAGCAGTCCATGTTCAGTTTAAATTATTCCAATGGGGACACGCACAGACTGCAAAGAGGAGAACACATTCTCACTGTGGAACAGACAGGTTGATGGTCGTGCATCTGGGGGGTTGGGGGGGAAAGTGCCAACTCTGGTGATTGTTTTCCTTAACCCATGTATTTGGCCGCCGACCCCCATCAAAATATGTTGTTCCAGGGACCCCCAGAAGCAAAGATTTGAGTAAAAAATTTTCGCTTTAAAAATATATATATTCAGAAGATTTGCACACATTTTCATGATTTATCAAAAATAGCAGATCTACAAGCTCGTAGCGCGGCACTCGGTGCCGCGCTATGAGCTTGTATATCTGCTATTTTTGAATAGCCCAAAGTGTAAAATAATGCTTTTTAGCTCAAATCAAAAAATGACACAGTTCCAGGTCTTAATGGGTTAAAAGGTAGGTTAAGCGATATTTTTGGGTTAAAATAAATATTAAATACCGTTATATTCTGATAGTTATCATTGCTATAGAGTGTTTATTCAGAGACAGGAGTCTCCCCGTCTCTCCAGCTTTTCAGAAAACAGAAAATGAATTTTCAGGTCGGGATTACAATTTTATCCAATCAGTAGAGAGAACACACAGAGGATAAACAAGTGAAATGGGAAGTGATGACACAAAGAAATTACCAGGATTTTTTTTAAAACTGGAACACTATCAAATTGAAGCTTGATGAATGAGTACTCTCTCCTGATTGGCAGAAATTTGGCCACCCACCTGAAAATGCATTTTCTGTTTATTAAAGAGCTGGACAGACAGGGGGACCCGAACCCCTGTTACTGAACAAACACTCTATACCAATGATTACTATCAGAATATAGTGCTTTAACCTTTTAACAAAAGCCTTTTTGTTTTAACCAAAAAATATCACTTACCCTACCTACTTTAAACCCATTAAGACCGGGAACGCATCTGTGTCATTTCTTTGGCTATTAAAAAAATCCCCATGAAGGACCCCCAAAATGATGTATTTAGCCGCGGACCCCCATCTCAAAACATTTTGTTCCAGGAGCCCCCAGAAGCAAAGTGTTCGCTTTAAAAAAATGTTCGCTTTAAAAATATATATTCAAAGATTTGCACCAATTTTCAAGATTTTCCAAAAATAGCAGATCTACAAGCTCATAGCGCGGCACTCGGTGCCGCGCTATGAGCTTGTAGATCTGCTATTTTTGAATAGCCAAAGTATAAAACATGGTTAAAGTGTTTACACAGATGCGTTCCCGGTTTGAATGGGTAGGCTACCTAACTAGGCTACCTACAACAAAGCCGCACGCTGCCGCAGCAGTAGTGACAGACACCTGCGAGAGAACGGCCGGGGATCAGCTGTCACAGAGATACAGCTGTCACAACGCCTCTGAGGCAGAACTAAGACGAACCTCGCAGGTCAAAGGTCGCGGGATTTTCTGCCAATCTCTCAACGTGGTGTTCAATCACATGGAGGAAAAAAAAACACGTTGTATTATAAAGTGCTGCAACTGGATGTAATCCTGTGTTAAGTCAGAGTGGGTGTGGGACATTAAAACCTTTTGCTTGACAACTTCCCTTTGTAATGTGTTTGACAAGTATAATCGCCCCGGAGAGAAAGGTTTTTAGACTGCCTTTGTAGTCCATAAAATCAGATATTGGCACATCACTTGATTTGACATTTCGATATGGAAGTCGAGCCTCAAGAGATTAACTGAATCTGGTAGGCTTACAATAAGAAGGTAAGGTGCTTAGCTGTATTTCTTTTGTGCTATATAATATACTATGATGCTATGTATGGGTTGAATTATGGTTGCAAACCCAAGTATTAAATGGCCAAAATTGGTTCTAAAGGTAGATGCTTAGACCACTTCATAAACCATAAAAACCTTTGGTCAGCTATAATAAAGAAACATGCAGATTATTTTTCCAAATAATCACTGGGAAATCATATCTGACACCTACAAAACAGCAAGTAAGTAGGTCCTACTTACTGTTATTTATGTATTACTATTATGTAATATTTACTGGTATCAGCCAAGAACGTGCATTGAACCCGTTTCAATGCACTCCGGGGACCACCAGTGGTCCTTGAAGGGGTTCCAGGTGGTCACCAGCTAAATGATGGAGAGATGGTAACCAAATCGACCCTTATACTGTATTATCCATGCCTGTGTGGCGCAAGAGATAAACACAGGGTCTGAAAGCAGAAGGTTTGGGGTTCAAAGCTCCTGAAGAACATTTTCACTGGCCATCTAAATTCTAAAAGGCGGGTGAAGGATGACGTTCCCAATTATAACTTCCATGCCAGCGTGGCTCAAGAGATAAACACAGGGTCTAAAAGCAGAAGGTTTAGGGTTCAAGGCTCCTGAAGAAGATTTTCACTGTCCATCTAAATTCTAAAAGGCGGGTTAAGGATGACGTTCCCAATTGTACTTTCCATGCCAGCGTGGCTCAAGAGTTAAACACAGGGTCTGAAAGTAGAAGGTTTGGGGTTCAAGGCTCCTGAAGAACATTTTCACAGTCCATCTAAATTCTAAAAGGCGCGTTAAGGATGACGTTCCCAATTGTACTTTCCATGCCAGCGTGGCTCAAGAGTTAAACACAGGGTCTGAAAGTAGAAGGTTTGGGGTTCAAGGCTCCTGAAGAACATTTTCACTGTCCATCTAAATTCTAAAAGGCGGGTTAAGGATGACGTTCCCAATTGTACCTTCCATGCCAGCGTGGCTTAAAAGATAAATCAAAGGTTCACAAACTAAAGGTTCGAGGTTCAAAGCTCACTCAAAACAACTACTAACTAAAAGGGTAATACAACAAAAAAACAATGGAGCTGTGGTCAATACAAACTGGTGATGAACAAAAAGAAAAAATAATATCTCAAACAAATTCATGTGAAAAAGAACAGTGGCCATAAAATAACAAAAAATACTAAAATAAAAATCTTTAATTAATATGTAAATGTATTAAGCTCCTCCCCCTGGAGGTGGGCTCCCTCCATGCTCCTCCCTCTCCTACCGGAGCTAAAAGAGGGCGTGAGGAGGGAGGCGGGCTTCATCCATGGTTCTCGCCTTAAAAAGACCGAAAATTGAGATCTTCCCTGACCAAGATTCAAACCCACGACCATCCGCTTGTGAAGCCTATGCTTTACTCTTGCACCACCAGGCCTTTCACATTAATTAGGATTTCGAGGTTATATTTAAAGTTAAAGCGAGAGGTGACAGGTCAAAAGATGAAAATCCACAGAAAACACCTCTACCCCTGACAGAATGACTGGATCTACTAGATGCACCCTCTGATGATCAGGGAAAGGGTTCATTATGACACGACTGAGATTTAGGTGGTTTAAAACCATCTGTTAGAAAACGTTTACTCTGACTGAGTCTGAACCCAGATTTACACTTTCATTGAAAGGAAACAGAGAGATGTTTCGTAATGTCATAAAAATGCATACCCTTTTTGTCATTTATAAATTCCTTAGTTTCAGATGATCAAAACTATAGCAAAGTTGGTGTTAAATCAAGTAGGCTACATTGTTCTCACTGTGGACTGGACATTAAAAAATATGTCTTAAGTTTTCAACTATAGTTCCTCAAACAGTGCTGTATTATGACCACAGATCCTCTTTGATTAACTGAATTAAGTTTAAGAAAATACCACTTCGCACTCATGGCACGCAGCATATCAATCAAATCAATGATCAATTATAGGCCGAGCTCCATACTTCGTTTTGAGGTATTCTAGTGACTCAGGGATAACAAATTACATAAATTCAACCACTTAAATGTAATGTATTTATTGCAACAACCAACCAAGAGTGTTGCAAACGGCTGAGTTTGTAACAAAATGAGGAAACTCACACAAACAAAGAACGTTTAAATTATTTTATTAAAACTAATTTAACCCCATATGGGTAACCGGTGAGCCTCAGGGCTCAATACTAGTGTATTTTCTGTTTTGTGTTATTATGAGGAAAGTTTTGACTGAAAATAGCCGATCGACAAGCTCACAACGTGTCGCAGTGA
This sequence comes from Gymnoscopelus microlampas, assembly GCF_963454915.1. Classification (NCBI taxonomy): domain Eukaryota; kingdom Metazoa; phylum Chordata; class Actinopteri; order Myctophiformes; family Myctophidae; genus Gymnoscopelus; species Gymnoscopelus microlampas. Next base: position 13,103,645 of record NC_139944.1, read on the forward strand.
GCTTGTCGATCGGCTATTTTCTGCTAAAGCTATACCCACAATACGGATACTGGGGTGGTTAACAGTGCTTAAAGGGCAAGATCACTTTGGTAGAGGTTTGGGTTGTGTAGTTACCTTGCCATGATGCATCTCCAAAGGTGGGCAAGAAATCTAAAATAATTGCTCCATTGATAATAAAAAAATATGCTCCTCTTTGAATTACATTGTAGGCTGAAACAGCTCTCAAAGTCACTCTTTTAGCACAAACGAACTCAAATAATGTTGATTCAGAATACATAGAACATCACCAAACCCAGTACCGTTTGTTTTTTAAATAAAAATGCTAACATCCTGTTGATTTTGCTTATTTTTATTAAAAACAACTCGGACTGGATCCGCGGATCTGGATCTTCAAATAGTAAAATCAACAGGATGTTAGCAAAAAACAGTACTGGGTTTGGTGATGTTCTATATTGACTGAATCAGCTTTGTTTGTGTTCGTTTACGTGCTAAAAGAGTGACTTAGAGAGCTGTTTCACCATACAATGTCAATGAGGAGCATATTTTGAATGATCAATTTCTATTCAATTATTATACAGCAATTATTTTAGATTTCTTGTTCACCTTTGGAGTTACATCATGACAAGGTAACTACACAACCCAAACCTCTACCACAGTGATCTTGTTCTTTAACAAGCAAAATCCAAAAGGCTGGAGTGCTCCCAGTGAGCTTCACGGTGAGAGAGAGAAGAAGAATGAAGTCCAGCCACCTCTTTTATAGAGGACAATCCAGGTGGGCCAGCTCTTCACTGATGACACACTCCGCCCTCCAATCATTCTGACACACATGACACATGGTTAGTAACCATGACAACCACACCAGTCACCCTGACAACTCCTCCAAGGAACAGGCCATATGGTGTAGTTGGCAGGGCTTTATTGAAGAAAAGGTGACATTACAAACAAACAATTAGACAAATAATCATACATTGATGATGATAATGAAGTGTAAGTCCAGAGCTCGATGAATGTTAGGGACCAAAAAAAAAGTCACTACAAAGTACTACCAATCAACTTTAAATTGCCTGAAACGTACTCCTAACAGGTTTTTGGGGGAACAATTTTGGCCTCCACACTTACTGATTTTTTTCGGATTTGACTTCGTTTCGGTAGTGACACAATGGTGTCACTACCGAAACGAAAAAAAAATGACTAAGTCCAGAGCTTGATGAATGTTAGGGACCAAAAAAAAAGTCACTACAAAGTACTACCAATCAACTTTAAATTGCCTGAAACGTACTCCTAACAGGTTTTTGGGGGAACAATTTTGGCCTCCACACTTAGTGATTTTTTCGGATTTAACTTCGTTTCGGTACCATGGCTCAAGAGAAAACTCTGGGGTTTATAAACCGAAGGTTTAAGGTTCGAAACTCCTGGAGCACATTTTCACTGTCCATCTAACTTCTAAAAGGTGGTTTAAGTTTAACGTTCTCTTTTGTACAGTAGATCTTTAACCCTTGAGAGCGTAAAATGAAACCGAATGGACCCTTCCGGGTCCATTCGGTTTCATTTTACGCTCTCAAGAGTTAAATTATTGTTAAACATCTGCATTACTTAATTAAAGAATCGTTATTTTGATCAATACGTTTGCCCGTCATCTCTCCTATGGTACCAACATCAATAATAAATAATGGACCTTGATATGATACCATCAGCTCCCAGTACTTACTCATACGCTGAGTTGGCGGCGCCAAAGACGTAATCCAAAGGCGAGAGCTCTACCGGCAGAGCTACGCGGACACAAAACATAGGCCTGCACCTTGTCCATTACACGCCATCTCCCTCTATTTGTAGCAACTTACATCTGAGTTTTGAGTGGATTCGGTCCATCACACCAAAGAAAAAGAAAGAATTCTCCATCTCATCCATTAGTTTTCACACCGTCATGTGTTTCACCCAAGCACTCAATGTCACGATGCACTGATTCCCAACTAATGGTTCATGAAACGCATCATAAGAGCCTGTGCCCTTATCAGCCAAGGAAAATATGAACAGAAACCAAAAACCTTTCATTCATACAAACATAGAAACATGTCAGCCTGCCCTCTCCACTCTTCTCACGAAGACGCTTCCGTGCCAGGGACCCGTACACAGAACTCATTGAAATGCATTCTTCCTATTTTCTCAAATTCTAAATCAAAGCCTCTGCACTATAAAAGGTCTGGCACAGAAATTATCCTCTCAAAACAACAAAATGCGCAAATGCAGTATGAAGCAGTAAATCACCATGTCCATTATGGTCTTATAGCACCTTTTAGCACATACTGTAACAATGGACATAATGTTGCACTATAGCACAAAACACTGGACAGCAGGCAACATGTTGATGTGAGCGCCTTAATTATCCATTAACGAGTTTTTGGTCAATGGTTATGAAAAACATAGAAAATGGTCATCCTGTACAACCAACCATCCAATATATATTTTCAGAATATGGAATGTGTTACAGGGACACAAGAAAACTCCACAGGGGCCGAATTTAGCCCGCAGTCCTCCAGTTGAATATCACTGCTCTATTAGACGCCTTAACCCATTAAAACCTGGAACGGTCATTTTTAGATTTGAGCTAAAAAAGCATTATTTTACACTTTGGGATATTCAAAAATAGCAGATATATTGTAGATCTGCTATTTTTGAAAAATCGTGAAAATGTGTGCAAATCTTTGAATATATATATTTTTATAGCGAACATTTTTAACTCAAATCTTTGCTTCTGGGGGTCCCTGGAACAACATATTTTGATGGGGGTCTGCGGCCAAATACATATAATTTTGGGGGTCCTTGACATGAAAAAGATTGAGCACCACTGATATAGTAACATACGTTTTTCAGAATACTGTTGGGATTTAGGAGACATGTAGAATCGGCTTCAGGTCTCAATGCAGACAACGTCACCAGTATGCGCGCGCAGGTCGGCAGCAAAAGAACCCCACCGCTCATAAGATGCAATGTAAAAGTGGTCCCAGCCTCACGTGTAAAAATGCATCCTGTCAAACTTTCAGATGCGGTTTTTCTCCCAGTGTGGAGGAAGGCAATTTACTGTGATTTCTCACTCTTGAAATATATAATCCTTAGTTTCTGTTATGTGTAAACAATACTAGCAATTCAAAGCAGTTGTCCCCCAAACCCCTCCTCCAGTGGCTGTCATAAGAACGGAGGGAGCGCTCTATGATCATGGCACCACAACCTGCTCTTGCTCGTGCCGCTGAGCCTAATTTGTGCTCCGTCCCACGAAAGTGTCGCGCGCAGAGAACGGCCGAGAATAGCAGACCTCCAAGCTCACAGCGGCAGCTTGTATGTCAGCTGTTCTCGGCGCGCAATACCGTTGCGCGATGAAGTATATATGTCTCGCTAGGGCGCACACCACTACTAGCCAACACATAAGATGAGGTTGAATGAACTGAAACCAGCGCACCCCGAAACAACATGTTTGGGGATCTTTTGGGAATTAATTACATGACACAGTCACCTGTGCGTCCAGTCTCAATGTTGGTATACAATTAATTGGTCTATAGCCATCATTATAGTTACAGTGGCTTGTGAGAAACGGCCCTGTGGGTCTTCAAAAAGTAGGAAAAACTGTTAACTGTTGAAAGAGCTTCAACTGTTCAATCAACTAGTAACAGTTATATAACTGACAAATTACTTTACAAAGGTCCTTTAACAGCTTTGACGCAAAGTACACTTTGCCTTTCTTGGTTGTTAGCTTTGAGAGAAGATGTTTAAAATGGAAAGAAAGATCCTCGTTAACTGCGAGCAGGTGGTGAAGCAGGGAGGAGGAAGAAAGGAGCCTCATTACTATGTGCAGTGCCATCTCTGTCTCTCTCAGTGGCTCAAGAGACGTGGGATTACTATCTAGTGGCAGACTCACAATGTCTTAAACTAAGGAACGGTCTCTCCATCTCTTTCTTTGGCTATTCAAAAATAGCAGATATGAGCTTGTACATCTGCTATTTTTGAAAAATAGTGAACATTAAGTGCAAATCTCTGAATATTTTTTACAACAAACAGTTTTTTGAAAAAAACGTTTATGTTGCTATAATATCAGTGGTGTTCCAACTTTTTCATGTCAAGGACCACCAAAATGATATGTATTTGGCCGCGGACCCCCATCTCAAAATATGTTGTTCCAGGGACCCCCAGAGGCACAGACCGGAGTTAAAAATGTTCGTGTATATATATATATATATATATATATATATATATATATATATATATATATATATATATATATATATATATATATATATATATATATATATATATATATATATATAGAGAGAGAGAGACAGAGAGAGAGAGAGAGAGAGAGAGAGAGAGAGACATTTTCAAGATTAAAAAAAAAAAAATCTATATATCTGCTATTTTTTTTATAGCCAAAGAAATCTAAAAATGACACACAAAAGCGTTCCTGGTCTTAATGGGTTACACCCTGGAAATAGTCCTCTCCTCCAGCTCCTAAACTCAACACATCCTCCTCCGCTTATCTTCCTTATAGTAAGCAGGCAGCGTTACAAGTCACTGGTTATATATATATATATATATACTGTATATATATATATATATATATATATATATATATATATATATATATATATATACATACTATATATACACATACATACACACACATACATTTTCACGATTTTCATTTTCAAAAATAGCAGATATACAACCTCATAGGCAGTGCAGCACTCGGTGCCGCGCTATGAGCTTTTAGATCTGCTATTTTTTAATAGCCCAAACAAATCTTTAAAATGACGCGGATGCGTCCCCGGTCTTTAATGGGTGTTTAATCTGTTCCTGGGTGGATTCCGGACGGCCCTTTGAGAAGCAGTGATTTACATGGGACGGTATAATGGAGCACATTCTGTAGGCATTACAGTGTAACTATGACACATTGTGTTCTAGTCACGGCTTTTCTCTCAATTTCCATCTGGAGTGATGGAAGGCGTCCCAGAGGCCCATGAGGTGATAACACCTCGTATCAGCAGCGTATAGCGCCATTACCTCACGGTCTGCTGTCATTTCCTTTCACCATTACATTATGACAACAATATCTGACAAAAAGAAATGGCGCAAGTGGCATCGAGGGTCATTGAGGTAATGAAAATGTGCGTCGGGGGGAATAAAAGCGTGTAATCACAGTTTAGCAACAGGAACAGGTCCCCCAGCATGAAGCCACAAAGTCAAACAGAATGGTCCTGTTTTCACTCAGACACGTTGGCCTCTTGAGACGGACTGTTGCCTCACACAGTTTGCAAATGCTTCCGCCTAACAGCAGTGGTGGAAAGTAACCAAGTACATTTACTTAAGTACTGTACTTAAGTAAAAAATTTAGGTATTTATACTTTACTAGTATTTCCAATACTTTTACTTCTACTCCACTACATCTCAGAGGCAAATATTGTACTTTTACTCCACCACAATTATTTGAACACTTTAGTTACTCGTTACTTTTCAGATATAAATACATTACATTATGAAACATACATTAACCACTTCAGCCCTATTTTACACATAGACTATTTGAAAATAGCCGATCTACAAGATCTTGTAGATCTGCTATTTTCAAATATTTGTGTGCTTTTACTTTTGGTACTCTAAGTATATTTCGATGCCAATACTTTTGTACTTTTACTCAAGTTATTTTTTAATTCTGGACTTTTACTTGTAACAGAGTATTTCTATATTGCAGTATTGGTACTTTTACTTAAGTAAAGAATTTCAGTACCTTTTCCAACCACTGCCTAACAGTCTGTGCAACGGAAGTGCTGAAAATGCCTAGAAAATAAAGCGGGTCCCCCCCCCCATCCGGTGTTACCAATGATACTAATGAAGGCTCTGTTCCATTCAGGTCAGGGTGCTGATATTGTGCATGTTGGCTCACTAGAAACACTCCATTTTGGTTCCCAAATGGCCCCTTATGGTGGGTGTGTAACTCTGAGAGTGTACAAATGGAACCAAATGGACCCGTAAGGGTCCATTTGGTTCCATTTGTACACTCTCAGAGTTATGGGGATCCTTGAAAACAGACAACCACTATGCCACACTAAATGGAACAGAGCCTTAATTAGTATTATTGGTAACACCTGTGCAGGAAGTAAGGAAGGGACCCAATTCATTCCCAATATGGCTGCTGTGCATAGAGGCTATTACCCTCAGCCGCCGGCTTGAACAAAAAAATGGGTGAAGAGATGAAATTGTTATCATCTTGTTAATATCTTGATGTTCACTGGGTGCTCATGTTAGCCAATTTCAATACAACCCATTTAGGGAACACCTCTGTGTCATATTGGCTGTTGCTATATATCGGGCAGAACCCTCTCATCTCCATGTTATTATCTTGTGTTATTAGAATCGGCCTCAGGTCTAAATGGGATATTATAAGTGCTATGAATTACAAGGCACTCTCTAACCTAGCATGATGCTGTGAGCAGGATGCTTGCGCTTTAGTTTCAGCTAATAGGATTGAGTCAATTAGTTATCTTGGGAACCGTTCCTATCATCAGAAATTGATTCGGTGGAAATTAGCCATAGCAAAATCCCTAGAAATTGGGAGATTTCCAGAGACTCCCCACCCACTATTTCAAAATGAATTGGTTTCTCAATGAAGCAATAACACACGGCAGCCACCGGCTTGATCTTTTAATCCCCTTAAGATATTGATGGGACATGGCTTGCATTCAAAACCACCATCAAGATTTGACTGGGCCTCCTACAGCACTATTCCATTTAACCCATTAAGACCTGAGACCAATTCTAAAAAAAGAACAGTTTTCTGAAAAACCTATGTTGCTAATATCAGTGGTTCTCAAACTTTTTTCATGTCAAGGACCCCCAAAATTATATGTATTTGGCCGCCGACTCCCATCTCAAAATAGTGTTGTTCCAGGGACCCCCAGCAGCAAAGATTTGAGTTAAAAATGTTCGCTTTAACTCTCTAAGACCGGGAACGCATCTGTGTGTCATTTTTAGATTTTGTTGTGCTATTCAAAAATAGCAAATATAGTAGATCTGCTATTTTTGAAAAATCATGAAAAGTTGTGCACATATTTGATTTTTTTTTTCTTTTCTTTGCGGACATTTGTAACTCAAATCTTTGCTTCTGGGGGTTCCTGGAACTAAATATTTGACAAATGTTCACTTTAAAAAATACATAATCCAAGATTTTGCCACGAATTTTCACGATTTTTCAAAAATAGCAGATCTACAAGCTCATAGCTCGGCACTCGGTGCCGCGCTACGAGCTTGTATATCTGCTATTTTTGAATAGCCAAATAAATCTAAAAATGACACACAGATGCGTTCCCGGTCTTAATGGGTTAAAAATAATGTATATATTCGAAGATTTGCTATGAGTTTGTATATCTGCTATATTTGAATAGCCAAAGTATAAAATAATAGTTAAAAGTGGTTACACAGACGCTTTCCCGGTTCTCATGGGTTAACCACTTGAACCCTAGCACTCCCTAGTCATTTCTGGGCATATCATAACAGGCCAACATTCGGCGAAGAGATTTGATATAGAAGGAAAAAAGGAGTGTCTGTGGGACCCGGGTCAAGGAAGTATTATAGTAGTTTACCAATACCAAGGTGAAGTGGTTAACTCCCTATACGATGGTAAATTAATATTCAAATTTAGAATATTCCTCGAATATGGGGAAAATATGTATATTCGAATATGAAAATTAATAATATATATATATATAGTTTGACAGGGACAATACAAAATACAATGTATAGTTATAAAAACAAACAAAATATATGTTTTATTGGATCTGAGCACTTGATACATTGTTTTTTGTATTGACCCTGTCAAATACATTTTTTTTAATATTTTTATTTTTATTTTTTGAATAATAATAATATTCGAATATATTCGAATACCTGCCAATTTTTAAGACCAATATTCGAATAATATTTCTGAGCAAAGTTACCAGCCCTACAACACACTGCATCGTGGGTGCTTGTAGATTGTCTATTTTCGCAGTACTGTACAAGCATGGGATAAACGGGATGAATTAAAACAGACAACATAACGGGAAATTGGTCTGTTTTTGTTCACTATAATTCTATCTTTTCCTGATATTGCTTTCCCTTGCCTAAACACAATTTCTAGGCATCATATGTCATTTATAATGCTATGTTAACAGATACAGACTAAATAAGTTCTGACATGAAGCACTTTATAGCACGCTAACGACGCTAACGAGGAGCAGCGCTTGTAAACCGTTCTCCTTGGTAATAGCAAGATGCAGGTGGGGTGATTAATTGAAAGTGAAAAGAAAAACAAACAAACAAATCAATAGAGAGAGAAATAGAGGAAATGAGTGAGCTATGTTGATGTAGAGGCTTGAGTAGGATGTTCTTTTTTTCATTAGAAACAAAAACAAGCAGGTCAAATGAATCCTTATCTAAACAGACGTCACAGTTCATTGGGACAGGGCAGAGTTGTGTTGCATCATCAGACATCAAACTAAAACGTTCTAGTGTCCATCATTAAAGAATTTGGAACGCACGGACGAACACTTTTAGAAACACATGACCGTAGGTACCTAGCCTTCAGATAATCAGTGGCTGTGGCACATCAGCAATTTACAACGCTGACAATCGCACAATACTTTTGTACTTTTACTCAAGTAAAATTTCGAATACAGACTTTTACTCGTAACAGAGTATTTCTACTTTGTGGAATTGCTACTTTTACTTATTAGTCAAAACTAAATCTGAGTACTTCTTCCGACACTGTTGCCTGCAGATAAGAGCACTTGGTGGACGACTCAATAAGCAAGACATGGAGAGAGAGAGAGAAAGAGAGAGAGAGAGAGAGAGAGAACAGGGAAGACCCCAGACACTCACTAGGCCGCCGAGTCGTTGAGCTGGTACTCGCGGTTCCGTGAGAAGCAGTTCTGGACGCCGCCGTCGGCCCACAGCCGCGTGATGACGTTGGACAGGTCTTCTGGTAGGATGCCCTGCTCCTCGGCTGCTGCTGACAGGGCAAACAGCTGGCGGGCATCATCCTGATTAATGGAGAAACACACACAGTGTAAATGAATGCCCTACTTGATCATACTACAGTGTCACACAAAAGTATCAAAAAGTAGCAGATCTACAGGCTCAAAACGCGGCACGAAAAGTATCAAAAGTAGCAGATCTACAAGCTCAAAACGTGGTGCAAAGCGACGCGTTTTGAGCTTATCTGCTACTTTATAGACTTTTTTATTTGAATCCTGAAATGTTACAGTTTTGGACATGTGAGGTTTCCACCTGACAGAGATGATATGCAAGTTGTGTATGATAAATCACAGACAGACAGACAGACAGACAGACAGACAGACAGACAGACAGACAGACTTCAGGGGAACGTTCAGAACCCAAGATATCGTGATCCGAAGATTTGCTGCTCCATTCACTTCTTAGTTAACTTAATACTTAAAACGGCTGTATCTCAGCTCCTGCATACTTTTTTTTTACTATGTATTTTTGGCCCAGACATTCCATTTCAAAGGCGTATAAAATTGAACGGGGAGGTCACGATGACATTTATCTTTTTTTTTCCGCCGGAGCACAGTGATCCCCGCTGTGATTAGCAACCATCAGGGGATCGTTCATACTGGAGATAAATATTCTGTGACTACTTGAAAAAGGTAAGAAAATTGGACAAAATAAAAATGTATTTAGAAAGACAAGTTACAAAGGGAACTGGTTGGAATAGCGTGTTCCTTCCACGCGCTACATGTACGTCCAACCAGGGAAACTCTCCCCGTCAGGTGACAAGAAGGTCAGTTGGCTCTCATGCATTGAAGGAGGCATGAGCTCGGCCCTGGCAGGCTGTGGGGGACTGGTGTAGCGCTGGTGTAGGGCTGGTGTAGCGCCCAGGATCACTTAAGAAATTGGCACCGGGTGAAAAAAATGGGTTACAAAAATCGCGGTATAAAAAAAAAAAAAGAAAAAGTTACATAGTACAGCTTTAAATCGCTTTCCACCTGGCGTCCCAGCGTGGCTCATGTCATTACAGGCAAAACATTTTCCAAGAACAGCAGCGCGACGCAATTTTCTGCGAAAGCTTTCCCCACAATACGGATACTGGGGTTCAAGTGGTTAAGAGTGGATGGATAATGCAGACAATAATCCTCCCTTCCTCCTTAAGAAGGGGCGGGGCATTCTCTCACAGGACAAACACTGGTCTTGCTCCATTATTAAGCCTACTTTATACATCGTCCCGCGGCAGCGTCACTCCAAATGTCTTATTGCGATTAAGTAGCAATCAGACATAGTGCTTACAGCTGCTCTGAGGAGCTTGTCGGCCAGCCACCCCACCAGAGGCCTAGTGCTGTCTGCTATGAAGACAGGCTTTCTTTGGACCGGTGGTGGAAAAAATACTCTCACTTACGTAAAAGGATCAACACTGTAGAAATTGCTCTGTTACAAGTAAAAGTCCGCAATTCAAAATGTACTTGAGTAAAAGTTCAAAAGTATTGGTATCGAAATGTACTTAAAGTACCAAAAGTAGAAAGTACTCATTAGGCAGAAGGTCCCATTTCACAAGTTTTAAAATGCATAAAATATTTTGAAACACGACGCATTGTGAGCTTGTAGATCGGCTATGGCTAGCGTAGGTTTTGTAATAATAATAATCAAAATCTACAAAGTAACTAGTAAACTTAAAGGACAACTTTGTTTTTTTTACAACCAAGGTTTATGTTTTAGATTGTAATTAAAGTAAATAAAAGATGAGTGTTAAAATTCTAAAATGTACTGCTTTCTATAGTTTTAGCAATTTTCGTGATCTTTTTTTTACAGTGGGCGGGGGCATTCTGTCCCGTGGCTAAATATGTCTTTTTTTTACACAATAACCTGGTGTTTTCTTTATTATTATTTACAGTAGCTCTTCTAGCCCCCAATAACTCACGTCTGGCCATCAAAGACCACAGGACCTTTTTTATTGTGTAAAAAAGGCATATTTAGCCACTGGACAGAATGCCCCGCCCACTGTAAAAAATATCGCAAAAATTGCTAAAACTATAGAAAGCAGTAAATAAATAAAAAATAACACTCATCTTTTATTTACTTTAATTACAAGCTAAAATATAAACCTTGGTTGTAAAAAATAAAGTTGTCCTTTAAGTTTTCAAATAATAGTGGAGAAAAAGTATGAATATTTGCCTCTGAGATGTAGTCTGCCTCTGAAGTAAAAGTATCGAAAATTGGAAATACTCAAGTAAAGTAAAAAATACCACAAAATTGAACTTAAGTACAGTACTTGAGTAAATGTGCTTAGTTACTTTTAACCACTGCTTTGGACTAATCAGAGAGAGAGCGATAGAGAGAGAGAGAGAGGATGGTAGGGGTCATGTGACATTATTTGTAAACAAGCACAAATGGCACGCTAGGTCTAGTAGCACAAGGAGCATGAGAAAGACATCCAGCTCCCATCTGCTTAACCCATTAAGACCTGAGATACCATTCTACAAATGTCTTCTAAATCCTAACAGTTTTCTGAAAAAACAAATGCTGCTATATCATGTCAAGGACCCCCAAAATGACATGTATTTGGCCACGGAACTCAACATATTTTGTTCCAGGGACCCCCCAGAAGCAAAGATTTGAGTTACAAATGTTCGCTTTAAAAAATATAATATTCAAAGACGCGTTATGCCGCGCTATGAGCTTGTATATCTGCTATTTTTGAATAACCAAAGAAATCTAAAATGATACACACACACACACACACACACACACACACACATGCTGGCCAACACAAATAGCCTGTTTAACCTACGTCTAGTTCTGCCTGCATGTTTAACAACACGTACTGTAGGTTAATGAGCACATGGATTAAAGCAAAATTAAACCTCACGACCCTTGTGGCCTAATGTGCGAATTTGGGAAACAGTGTGAAAGAAGCCCCCCCCCCGACACTAGCGCTGTGTCCTAAACAATTAACAACAATATGTAAAATGAATAGAATATATAATATTGTTGCTGTCCGGCAGAAACCAGCTAAGTCCATTTTTCAGCTTTTGCATTTTTTCCCATAAACCAGGGTCATTGAACACCCTTTACGTCTGTGTGTTGGTAAAAAAAATATTGAACCAATGAAAAGCATTAAAAAGTACTTCTGACAATTCGAGCTAACTCCATTGGAACCTCAAACTTTCTGCTAAACCAGCTAACTCCACCAAAAGGGGTGGAGTTAGCTGCATGTTTTTTCTGACTCCAGGCTCCACCCCCTTTTGACCTCCAACCTCATTGTGAGCTTGGAGGTCCATTCAGCTGTTCTTATCACTGATGAACAAAACCTCCTAACTCCACTTTGTTTCATTTCCTTAAATAAAAATGAACATTTTTGGAGTTAACTGGTTGCTGCCGGACAGCAGAGACATGTAATATTGTTCCTGCTGTAACTTTAACATTTGCTTTTATGAAATATCCCAGACCATAAGTATTTTATGGAAGATGCTTCTGCTAGTTTGACCGACGCGCAACATGCTGACTTCTATGGAATCCAAATCCAAACTGATCCAAATCGGTCGTGATAACGTGAGATCTTTAATCCATGTGAGTGGTAGAATTTCCACGGAGAGGGCAAAGAGGAGGGAGGTAGAGAAAGATGGACGGAGTAGAAGAGGAGGAAGAGTTGTGTGAGCAGGATGAAAACAAGCCTCCAGGCACCGGGGGATTTAGATGATGAGGCCATTTGGAAGTAAGTCAACGTCACTTTACTGTGTGTCAAGTTGAAGCAATTAAACGCTGTGGTAGAAAAACACTGATAAAACACAGCGGACTGTCAAAAAGAGAAAGCACTACTGAACAGCGGCGCTCTATGGTGTGTGTGTGTGTGTGTGTGTGACAGTGGTGGAAAAAGTACTCACATTTTTTACTTAAGTAAAAGTATCAATACGGCAATGTAGAAATACTCAAGTAAAAGGCCTGTGTTCAACATTTTACTTGAGTAAAAGTACAAAAGTAATGGCATCAAAATATACTTGAAAGTATCAAAAGTGAAAGGAATAAAAAGTTTGAAAATAGCTCAGATCTACAAGCTCACAACGCGTCACATCGCGACACGTTGTGAGCTTGTAGATCTGCTATTTTCAAACAGCCTATGTATAAAATAGTGGTTAATGTATGTTTTATATATAAAAAAAAATATATTAATTATCTGAAAGATATGCTTTCAGATAATTGTAGTGGAGTAAAAGTACAATATTTGCCTCTGAGATGTAGTGGAGAAGAAGTAGTAAGTACAAAAAACGGGAAAACTGAAAAAAAGTTATATACCTCAATATTGTACTTAAGTACAGTATTTGAGTAAATGTACTTAGTTATTTTCCACCACTGGTGTGCATGTGCGGGGGGGGGGGGGGGGTATATTTGCATGTGAAGCTGCAGAGCTTGGGTATATACTGTATATATATCGTCTCTACCGGGTGGAAACCTCATATGACCTAAACTGTTACTTTGTTTTCAGGACTCAAATTAAAAAGTAGCAGAAGTAGCAGATCTACAAGCTTGCGGATCTGCCACTTTGGATGCTTTTGTGTGACGGATTACGTCTCGCACCACCTGGTCCTGACGAAGTATATTGTGAGAGAAATCTATGCGCTGCACCGCCGCGGAAAAGGTAAACAACCTTAGGCTGGGAAAAGTAGACATTTTTATGGGGCAAGTACATTGGATAAGTACCTTTGATCAAATCCTGCACACACACACACACACACACACACACACACACACACACACACACACACACACACACACACACACACACACACACACACACACACACACACACACACACACACACACACACACACACACACACACACACGCAGAGACATACAAGATCCCCTACAAAACAGCAGGCGTTCACACACTCACTGGAGGGAGGGCTTACTCAGCTGATCCAATAACAGTGGATGAAGGATGGCATTCCTGCAGGTTTGCTACAGCGCACAGATTTAAAATGAGTGTCTCGAGTTAGGAGCCAAGTAGTTCATGATCGATCAGACAACACACATATACCCAAGTCCACCGTTTAAACATCACCTCACATCTCTTAAAACACTGGTGTTATTCTCCAAGATCTAACAACAACGGTTTAGAACAGAGATTCGTTTTGAATCGGGAAAAAAATCGATTATGACACGAACAAAAAAAAAACGTTTTTGAACCGAGAATCGCTTGTTTTGAAAAAAATCTAATCGTGACTCCAAGAATCGGAATGGAATTGTGAGATGGCAGACGATTTGCAGCCCTAGTCACACTGCTATGGTGTAAAGAAGTACCAGGAATCAACTATGTGGCACTTTAATGAAGGCACTTCTAGTTCCATAATATTGGTGATCGAAGTCCCTGGGGTGAATGGCTATAGGGGCGCATCCCACATGGGCTCTAATGCGTGACAACGAGTCCCCGGTTCGATTCCCGACTGGCCGGACCATTTGCTGTATGTCACTCGCCTACTCTCTCTCTCCCCGAGTTCCCTGTCTCTTAACCCATCAATAAAAGGCCCCAAAAATGAAATCAAATCCCAAAGGTTACTGTTGAAAAGGTTGTGTACGTGGGTAGGGAGGTATGCTTGTGCGCATGTGAGATCTTCCCCTACTGATACGTCTGGTGACATCTAAATTTAAGGCATAGGCTAAAACTTGGTGAAACGGAAATTTGATATTGAATACAGATTTCCACAAAATCCCACTATCAGTAGGCGAAGATCTCTGATGCCTGGCAAACGGGAAACTAAGGGAGAGGAAGCCTGCAAATGAGTAGACACTTCCCTCCATCTAATCATAAATGCTGATCATAGCAAACGCTTTTATTAATTGCAATGTTTAGGCAGCGGAAAATGCGGATGCTGTTTTTTTTATACCTTATGTAAAGTCAATAGAAGGGACCGTCTCGCTCGGCCTGCTTCAAACACAGTTTTTGACACGCAGAGTTTGTTGAATCTCAACATAACAAAAATAAAAACTAATGAAAAAGGCGAAACTATAATAACCCTGATAAGCACAGCAATACTATGGCAGTGAGAATATAGCAGAGAGAACATAGCAGTGATAATATAGCAGCGAGAACATAGCAGTGATAATATAGCAGAGAGAACATAGCAGTGATAATATAGCAGCGAGAACATAGCAGTGATAATATAGCAGTGAGAACATAGCAGTGATAATATAGCAGTGATACTATGGCAGTGAGAATATAGCAGCTGGCCAAGAATGTGGGGGAAAAATGTCTTCATTTATTCCCCCAAATCCTTAATAAAGTTAAACTAATACTTGGTTAACCGCAGTCGGCTCTGTACTTGGTCCGCTCTACACAAAATCTCTTGGTGGAAAATAGCCACTCTACAAGCTCACTACAAAACAGGGATGCTAGGGTTCTTAAGTGGTTCATTCACGACACACAGAGCCATATCTACACTACGCTGTGCTCAAGCCGCCGAGCCGTGCAAGCTACGCCGACTAAGCCAGTTGTGAAATACACCAGGCACCTTAAACGCTTCATAAATCAAAACCATTTCACAGTAATGAAGTGTTTGGAATAGTGAGACGTACTGTAGTGTGATACTTGACCACAGCTCATTAAAAATATTACACACACATCCTACAAATGCTCTACTCACACTTTTATGAGCGTAATTAATATTCTTAGTTGCATGCATCCACAAAGGACATCTGGCATTCTGTACTCATAATTGCGTCTCAGACATAAATAAACAGTGACAGAAAGAGAGAGAAAGAAAGAGAGAGAGAGAGAGAGAAAGATAGAACGAAAGAAAGTAGAGATCTACTGTATAATGCTGCACACATTGTCTGCTTTTCTGTCTGCAAATGTGTATGTGATCAAATTACGCTTAATGTATTCAAATTTACTTAGGGAGCTGGAATATGACGGTTCGCTTTGAAAGGTAATCTAAGACGTGTTCACCAGAGGGAGAAAGACATTTTCTCTTTCTCTCTCTCTTTCCCTGAGTAATCATTGGGCTTTTATTTCGGTGATGTGTAATCTCCCTGGGCGGCGCACTGAGTCTGAACACTCACACACGCACACGCACACAAACACACACACACACACACACACGCTCACACACGCTCACACACACACACACACACACACACACACACACACACACACACACACACACACACACACACACACACACACACACACACACACACACACACACACACACACACACACACACACACACACACACACACACAAGATGGCAGCACTATATGAGTCAGGACAGCAAAAAAACTTTGTGTGGAGTGGCATGTTCGATTAAACGAAGTAAATAGGCTTTTTGCTGAGTGCGACCCTTTCCTTTTATAAAACATTGGCATGTGACTGGAAGGGAATGGGTTATACTTAGTTGCAAGCCGGTGTCGCTCGCTCCGAAATTTTCAGAGCGCAACAACGGCGAGCAACCAAGTATAACTAGACTAGTATTCTTAGACCATAACAGCATCAATGCCATATAGTCCAGTGGTTCTCAACCAGTGGTCCTTGAGGGGGTTCCAGGTGGTCCCCGGCTAAATGATGGAGAGTTGGTAACCAAAATGGACCCTTATAGGTCTTTAACTCTTGAGAGCGTAAAATGGACCCTTACGGGTCCAATGGAAACCAAACGGACCCTTACGGTTTCATTTTACGCTCTCAAGAGTTAAATTAGTGTTAAACATCTGCATTACTTCATTTACAAGAAGTCTACACAAGTAGAGAATGTAGAAGAATTGCTATTTTGATCAACGTTTGCCTGTTGTCTCTCCTATAGTACTATCCACATCAATACAGCATGGAATTGTGGACAAAATCGTATCCAACGACAACAAAATATTCGGAGTTTTGAGTCCGAGAGGCTTAAATCTCATCAAACGGTGGATCCGTGGCTCAAATGCCGGATAAATAATGGACCTTGATATGAAAAAGGTTGAAAACCACTGCCATAGTCTGTGCACAGTTTTGAAAAAAAGGTAAACGACATGCACATCTCCGATCCGAACACGAGGCAGGTGCTGAGCGACGAGCAGTACAAGATGAGAAAATACATAAACACTGGCACACTAAGGGCTCCTATGCGACAGATGCTGTGGTTCTCAACCAGTGGTCCGGGGACCACCAGTGGTCCTTGGGGAGGGGGTACCAGGGGGTCCCCAGCAAAATGAGTTAGCATAGCGTCACAATCGTTTCAACCACTGAGCTTTGGCTATTCAAAAATAGCAGATCTACAAGCTCATAGCGCGGCACCGCTATGAGCTTGTATATCTGCTATTTCTTGAAAAATCTTGAAAATAGTGTGCATAGACTTGAATATATATATATCTTTAAAGCGAACATTTTTAACTCAAATCTTTGCTTCTGGGGGGGTTCCTGGCACAACATGTTCAGATGGGGGTCCAAATATATATCAATTTAAGGGTCCCTGGCATGAAAAAGGTTGAAAACCACTGCTTTATTGCACCAGAGAGAAGTGGTTCCTCAGTCTGAGGAAGAGTGTTTAGCTCCAAACGTCACAGCTTTCTTTGGTGCAATAAAGCATCTGTGTGCGAGGAGCGTTTGTTTTTTCTTCTAAACACAGTTTTGGCCGTGAGTCGTACACAGTGGTGGAAAGTAACCACGTACTGTGCTGAGGAACAATTTTGAGGTACTTTTGCTTTACTTGAGTTTTTAAGTTCCTTGATACTTCTACTTCACAACATCTCAGAGGCAAATATTGCACAAATATTTGTTTTGATTATTACATACATTAACCAAATAAGCCAATTTTTAACTTCATCTATTTGAAAATAGCCGATCTACAAGGTCACAACGCATCGCAATGCAATGTGTTGTGAACTTCTAAATCTGCAATTTTTTTGTAAACGTTTGACAACTTTTTGAAAAATATGAGTTATTTTACTTTGATACTTTAAGTATATTTTGTGCTTTTGTACTTTTACTCAAGTAAAAGTACAAAAGTTTTCAATTTTGAATACAGGCCTTTTATTTGTATCAGAGTATTTCTATATCGTGTTATTGCTACTTTTATACTTAAGTAACAAATCGGACTACTTCTTCCACCACTGATTGTACATGAATGAATGAATGCCTTAATTCATTTATTTGGTGATAAAAAGAAAGAGCACATCAGCACTTCCATAACATATAACATACACAATATCACCAAGGATAAAAAACACCATGAAGCCCTAAGGCTTATTTCCATTGTGGCCCTCGTAAACAGAGCGGTTGTGTTGTGTTTGCTCACATTTTCTCCAAAGTCGTTAAAATGTCTCCAAACTTGGCTGAATGCTTGAGTCAGTGTTGGTAACAGAACTTTGAATTTTGTTCAAATCTTTTCTCCAGGGAAAATTGTCGGCTGAAGTTTTGAAACCAGTGAAGTCCACACTTTAAAATGCATTGAATGGCAACAATGTAATAGTGCTACTGAAAATAGCATTAACCCATTAACACCTGAAGCCGATTCTACATGTCTCCTAAATACCAACAGTTTTCTGAAAAACGTATGTTTCTATATCAGTGGTGCTCAATCTTTTTCATGTCAAGGACCCCCAAAATGTTATGTATTTGGACGCGGATCCCCATGTCAAAATATTTTGTTCCAGGGGGTCCCAGAAGCAAAGATTTGAGTTTGCTTTAAAAATATATATATTCAAAGATTTGCACACATTTTCAAGATTTTTTTCAAAAATAGCCAAAGTATAAAAGGTTAAAGTGGTTAAAATGATTGTGATGCTATATTAACACATTTTGTTGGGGACCCCCTGGAACCCCCCCAGG
The DNA here is from genome assembly GCF_963454915.1 of Gymnoscopelus microlampas. Classification (NCBI taxonomy): domain Eukaryota; kingdom Metazoa; phylum Chordata; class Actinopteri; order Myctophiformes; family Myctophidae; genus Gymnoscopelus; species Gymnoscopelus microlampas. The sequence continues at coordinate 13,122,479 of NC_139944.1, forward strand.
GACCCCTGGGGGTCCCCGAACCCCACTTTGAGAACCAATTTGTTAGATTATATTTCTCGAGCAAGTTTCATGTGTCTCCACAAGTTGATTTTCATCCTGTACTGAAATGAATGGAATCCAGCGCGGCTTCGAAAATAAAACAAACCATTTCATGCTTTGGAAAGTGCTCAGCAATTATATGTCAAGCATACAGTGAGTCATAGTCAATAGGCTAAACACGGCCAGACCACCGGTATGGCTATTTTAAACTTAAAAAATCAAGTGAGTGCAATATGTAATGACAATATTTTGTCATTATGTCAAAGTGCCTGCTTGTTGGAAGGGGAGAAAGCACTTACTGCTCTGGCAGCGTCCTCGTACTGGATCTTGAGATTGTCCATGGCTTTGATGATGGCCATAATGGACTGGATTGTGTTGCTGTAGACCACAGCTCTGTACTGCTTGCATTCGTCTTCTGAGTAGCCATCCTCGTGGATGATCCTGGGGACAAACCACAGGGAGGATAAACACTTCATATCCAGATAATGAAACATAGCCTAAACCCTCAAGTTACTCTGATGTGAAAAGGTGGAACCCATTCTGCGGTGAGGTATTTCATCACAGAGTGTTTTCATCCCATTTAACAGTCCTACTGCAGGCAGCAATCACAATACTGCCAGGTGGAGGATTTGGGGGGGTAACCCGGGTCTCTTACACGTTTTATAGCTAGCAGACACTAAAACACATGTTTACAACCGTTTGGATGGGACCTATGGGAGGTAAAATGAAAAGAGGCCTGAGGCTCATACAGTCTGTGGCTGAGATACTGCTGTGATGAAATCAGAAACAGAACGGTCCTCTTGGCCGGTTCGAGCCCCATCTGGGATGGAATCACACGGCTTGATTTGTTGTGCGCTGCCTGAATGGGACTTCATTGAAATGCAAGCAAGCTCACTGGGAGACAGGAGCACAGCCAAAGAGGACTTAAAATACACAGTGGCGTTTTTTCCCCCACCCTTTTGCCATTTAAATAATACATTTAATCCAAACCCAACATCAGACTGGGAATGTGTACACTGGTTATAGACATATATGCCTGACAGGCATTCCTGAACAGGAAACGTGTAGGAGTTCGCTGCCTTTTTTTGTGCCCTTCTCATTGCTGTCATACAAAATAACTTGGATGTAATGTCCTCGGCACAAACAATCAGTTTTGTGTTTTGGCAGGTTGTAAACTTAAACTAGCTAGTAGCCAGATGATGGTGACTTTAGAGTGGGGTTTTCTAGTTTACACAGCCATCCATTTTGGCAGGTAACCAGGCATCTTTCAGAGAACCTGTTCCATTTTTACCAGGTTGCCAAACCTGGTCTATATCTACACTCGCTAGTGTCACTTTTTCCCCATTGGCTGGTCCTTTTTGCGTGACTTTTTCCTCATTGGCATTTAGCCAATGAGGGCTCAATGTCCTCTCAGAATATGGGATCTAAAGACAACCCGCAATACTGTGTTCGGCCACTGTATGCATCTGCAACCTGGTATAATATGACATATTTCTCTTGTTTTTATCCTGTTTGGCTTATAAAGTAATAATGCCTTGAATCGAATACTGTCTGGTGAATTTAGGAATCCATCAGCAAATCTATTCGGTGGACAAAATAATCGCTCTACTGCCCTGCTGTTGTACATTAAGTACAGTATGTACTTAATGTACAACAAGGCACGGCAAGTTTATTTGTATAGCACATACACATAATGAATAAGAGCTCAGAATGACAATGCAGAAGAATAAGTAAAGACCTCTCAATTTGAGTTTTTCTCAAGAGTTTGTTCCAGATATGTAAAACGCAATGATTCTAGGGACAACTGCAGTTGTCCGATATATACAATTCTTTTGAGCAGTTTTTGTTAGCAATATGTACACAGTTCATGAAAACTCAAAATAATTAAGGGATCAAAGTGTTCCCTACATTTCTTTGAGCAGTATATCTTTTTTAGACCACCTGTAAAGACACTGTTCTGGTCTTGTGAAAAAAGAAATCGAATTCATGCTGATAAAAAAGCTAGGTTTTGTCTTTCATTTTTATTATAATGAGAAAGTCCCATGTACAGCAACTCTGATATTATGTAAATTGACTTTAGCTGCATAATACAGAGAAGAATGACTGCAGTTTAGAAATCCAGTCAAGATCTTGTTTTTCATGTTACGAGTCAGCTCATTAGTTATCCAAAAGTAAAGTAGGACCCTATCAAGTGCTATCACTACTATAACTTCCTGACAAAGATGAGACTGATGGTTTGGTCCTGTCAGTGGGGTGTTCCAGTGGAAGGCTTTAGTCCACACAGGTTTAAATTAATTCTATAAGAGGGTTAAAGAAACATTGAAAGCACACAGCCAGGCACAGAGAAATAATTAAACTGCAGAGTGAAGTGTGTCTGTACACAGTAAAATCCTCAGTGCTACAGGTCCATTTGGTTCCATCTGGTACACAGGCTTGTATAGTGTGTGATAATGGGAGTATGTTTGTCCGGGGCCTTTGCGCGCAATAGCACAAATGTTTGTGTGTGTGTGTGTGTGTGTGTACGCATGTTTCTGACCACAGTGGAATGTGTGTATGTGTGTTCAAATCATGAATGTGTATGCTTTGTGAGAGAGGGATTTAGAGTGCAGCAGCAGCACACTAAAGTGATTTGCGAGAGTGGTCTGGTCCGAACGACAGTGGCCATAGGGGATCACTGTGAACTTCTGCAGCACTACGACTTCATAACCATCAGCTTTGGACATGCCGATTGAGCCCTGGTTCAAGGACAAGCGATGGGGTTTGAACATGCAGTTTAGAGCCAGATGAATAATTTGTTTGGCCAACTCTGTAAGTGTAAATATACTCTTTTTTTATGACAATGGTATTGACAATAGTGCTGCCGATGTGTCCCGATTTTTACTACTTTCAACCTGACGTTCCTATTTTGGGCATGTCATAATAGGCGATTTTTTTAAAGGTAAAGACATAGGTAATCATTGATCTAGGATACTCCCAAAGTTCGAATCAGACACAAAAATTCTGGCATCAGTTGGGCTCCAATGAACTCAAATGAACAAATCATTTAAGTTTATAAATATGCCACCAGGGTACGCACTCATGCACGCACGCCTACCAATGTGCATTCCAATCCAAATCCAATCCACATATTGGGTTGTCAGCGAATGAAATCTGTTTTGTATTTTATTCACTTTTCATTAGGTTAGCCATGTCAATTTCTGTGCTGTCAGCAGATGGAGAAAATGGTTAAGAGCCTGTAAGAACTAACGGTCATAAACAGATAGCTATTACTAGATGGCCTGTGTGGATTTATAGGCTGTGTGGCACAGGGCACAACAAATCTCATATTCATCACGTGTTCCAATGACATTCGGGTCCTGCTCAGTAACTCCCTCACCCATATCTTACGAATCACTTTACAGTTGTTTTTCGCCTCTCCAACGGCATTGATCATCTAGATTAATGCTGATAGTGCATTAACCGAATAACAGTGGCCAATTTCCATCCCTTTGGCCCTGAGCCAAGGAATGCTAAATGTGTATCTGGGCCAAACCTTCTACTACAGTACAGTACATACAGTATCAGTCAATCATGTATGGATTGCTTTCACTGTTAACTGTAATCTTCTTTCTCTCTGCAGAGTGCAGTATGGGGATTAGGGCTGCACTGTGTGTGTATTCCCCCAGGACAGGGCAGAGAAGGCCATTTCCCTCTATTGAAACTCTCTCAGTGATGCCCTAACACACACACACACACACACACACACACACACACACACACACACACACACACTCTGTGTGTAAAATACATATTACACACACACGTGTTATGATTAATGAAACCGAAAATGAGTGCAGAAACATAATTGCCTTGATGTATATAACATTAACGAGCGTCAACGAGCATCAGCTGGACACAGACGCGCACACTCTGCAGTGCTCTATGGAGTCTGTCTCATTCCTCTCCAAAAGCTCTTATCACACACACCATACCCTAACCTTTTCTAGCCCCCCCCCCCCCAAAAAAAACAAATCTTAACAGCAGTTAATCGATTACAGATTAATTGTTAACATCCCTATTTGCTATTGTTAACTTGTTATTGCTGCAACAATGTTGAGGAACCAAAACAAAAGTGTACTCAATAAAAATCACACAGACCATAACTTAACTCATTCCCTGCCTAGAACGACTAAAACGACTTCTGTCCCATAAGCCATGCCTGCCTAGAACGACTAAAACAACTTTTTTTTTTATTTTATTTTATTTTTTTTTTTGACCCAAAGACCAAGGAGATATGATTTTTCAAAGATCTAGACTCCCAACCACTTCCTTGTTAACTTTAAACTTATTACTGTATCTCGGCTCCTGAGTACTTTTTTTTTTCAATGAACAATCTTGGCAGTGGGCAAACGCGGCCAGAAATAATTCAGGCAGTGAATGAGTTAACTGGTTGAACTACATCTCTAAACTTAATTACAGGAATAAATTATTATCTTTTCATATTTAATCAGTCTTTGTCATATCACTGCTGTCGGGTAGAAAGTAACCTCTCATCTCCATATTCTAACCTTTTGTGTTCTTTCGAAAATGAATGAGGTTTCCACACGCACACACACACACACACACACACACACACACACACACACACACACACACACACACACACACACACACACACACACACACACACACACACACACACACACACACACACACACACACACACACACACACACACACACACACACACAAGAGTGCCAAAGTCAACACACTAATTTTGCCTAAGTCACGTTTATCTACCTTTATTTATATCTGCCTAACTCTATACTCTCCTAACACTGCTGATTCATCCTGCCTTATTGCCTATGTTCTCAGCCTATGAGAACGCTTGTTACATTCAAAATAATGTCTGCCTAAGTCAAATAAGGTAGCCTCGTAGCATAATTGCCTAAGTCATTTTTGGAATGCAACACACATTCTGATAGGCTGAGGACATAGGCAATAAGGCAGTATGAATCAGCAGTGTCAGGAGAGTAGAGTTAGGCAGACATGTCAATTTGGCCCAAAAATTACTTAGGCAATCAGGCTAACGATATGCTTGCTCTAATCCACATAATTAGTGGAACACAATGTGTTGAACCCTCTGGGAAGCCTCTGTCTTGTTTAAATGTTGCATCAGCCAAATCCATCAAACACGATGAATGGAACCGTGAAACAAGTTACTCACTTCATCTGCTTCACAATGGTGCTCTTCCCCGACTCCCCGGCACCTGCAGAGAGAACAAAAACAAAGAGGCAGAGGTTAAAAATACACTCCCGTTCAGTGGAGAGAAAAGTAAACAGGCAACCCACGAGGCCGCCACACAACAGTCACATCTGGACTCCTGACTTAGCCCTCCAAACGAACCCCTTACAGTAGCGTCCTCCCTCTCCTATACTCTTCTCTGCCACATTTCTTCATCTCACCTTCTCCTCCTCTTTCAAGGGTGAATCAGCCTTTCTGTATCTCCCTCCCTCCCTCCCTCTCCCCTCATATTTGTTGCTTCTCCAATTACAGCCTAACGGCCATGTCCATCTGCAGCTGGCGAGGAGAGAGGACGGACAGTAACAAGGAAAACCGCCTGTATGGCCCGTTTTATTAACCCTTTAAGACCTGAGGTTTTTTGAAAGTTTTGAAATTTTGAAACATTTTGAAAAAAATCTAAAACATTTTTTTTTCAAGATTTTTTCAAAAATAGCAGATCTATAAGCTCGAAGCGCGGCACTCGGTGCTCGGTGCCGCGCTATGAGCTTGTATATCTGCTATTTTTGAATAGCCAATGAAATCTTAAGTGACATAGATGCGTTCCAGGTATCAATGGGTTAAGTCGGGTCTCTCATATGGTGTTGTAGGTTCTCCCCTATGCTTATAATTCCAAATAAATACTGTGCTAAAGCAGGGCTAGCCCTTCTCAACTTCTGAGGGGATAAACCACATTATATAATCCCCCCCTCCCAGAAAAAGGCTCTATATCATCATTAGTGCTTTAATGAAAATGTCTGGGTGCTTAGACCAACAGGATATGGGCTTTTCTTATCCACTGCTGTGTTTATTCCAATAGCCTGGGGGTGGCCTGAGAATACTCATCTGTTTAAAAAAAAAAAGTCTTCCTGAAATGACCCTGAGAATACACTATAACGCGGCGTGCAGCACGCACGCAGTAAGCCCCCGGGACACCAGTGGGAGATACATTTCATGGAATACGGGCTCTGACTGGACCAGCGCACATAACAGAAACGTTTTTAAGCCGAAACGAGAATGTGTCAGCATTTTGTTTTGGCAAGCATATGGCAATTTGGCAAAGTTATTTTTTTTTCATATTAAGGGGATGTTGAACTTTTGGTAGAACCCTGGCTTGCATACCTGGGCATGATCTAAAATACTGTCCATCATCTTTATCTTTTACTTCTGTGCTCTGTGATTTAGGAACTGGAAGTAGGGATTACATTCACTCTTATTGCTACGGAAGCAAAAAGCAAAAATGTTGAGCGCAAACAAAGCAGATATGTTTGGATACATAGGGAGGTTGGTAGAGACCATATAATCTTAGTAATAGAATATCATTAAAAAATATATTTAAAAAAAGATTAGACTGGATTATGTACAAATTGATTGAAAAGTGCCTTACAATAACAGCCAATGTTAGGACTAGGAGGACTATGCATCTCACACAGCACCACATTCCATCTCCTTCTCTCAGCCCAGTGCCCTTGGGATTGATTGTGAATGACCATGTTTTACAGTAGCTAGCTCACACAGCAAGTTGTGAGCTTGTAGATCGGCTATTTTTGAAACTGACTAAAATAGGGATAGATTATGAATCGATTATTTAATTAAATCATCGATCATTGATTATTTATTATAATTGATTCGTTTGATTAACTGTTGAGTTGCGCCCCTATTGCAAAGCTACAGTATATCACTCTTCTCACGCAGCGATTAGCAAATCATGCTGCAATGAAACAGTATCCGCTGTAGTACAATATGTAGGCTGAATTGCTAAGCAGAAAGAGAGAAACAAATCCTATCTCTGCTGGCTGGCTGCATGCCTTGTGTGAGAATTGATTTCTCAGTGAAGCCCAGGAGTATAGGATCACACAATAGTTAGAGCTAGTGTGTTCATGCATGCAGACTGCACTCCGTACCGACAAGAGTTATTTATTTATACATTCAGGGGTGCAGATGAAATAAGAGCGATGAACAAGAAACGACTCACACACACCATGAGAGTGAAGGAATGGCTTTATAGCTCAGCTGGCAGAAAAATAAAAACAGGAACATTTTATTTGGTTTGAGTCAAAGGACTGTGAGAGACAAGCCATCTTTCTTTTCAACCACTTATACTTTGTCGTATAACGGTGTCATGCGGACATATATAAGATGTGTTGTGAGCTTGTAGATCTGATATTTTGATATATATATATATTTTTTTACATGCCCAAAATAGGGATGCTTGGTTAACCCATTAAGACCTGAAGCCGATTCTACAAATGTCTTCTAAATCCCAACAGTATTCTGAAAAAAACGTATGTTTCTATATCAGTGGTGCTCAAACTTTTTCATGTCAAGGACCCCCAAAATGATATGTATTTGACCGCCGACCCCCATCTCAAAATATTTTGTTCCAGGGACCCCCAGAAGCAAAGATTTTAGTTTAAAAAGTTCGCTTTAAAACAATATATATTCAAAGATTTTCACACATTTTCCCGATTTTTCAAAAATAGCAGATCTACAAGCTCGTAGCGCGGCACTCGGTGCCGCGCTATGAGCTTGTAGATCTGCTATTTTTGAATAGCCCAAAGTGTAAAATAATGCTTTTTTTTTAGCTCAAATAAAAAAATGACACAGATGCGTTCCAGTTAAAAGTAGTTAGAGGTCATTGTAAACATAATGGTAAAGTACTTTACATAAACTAAACGGTGTGTATATCAAGCGCCACTTCATGTCACTGTTGGCCACAGCAATGATAAAAGACAGAGGAAAGTTGTCATGACAGGCTGTGTGTCTGTGGAAGCTCCACTGCACAGCCACAGGCATGTGAGTCCAGACTGTCCACACTGGCAGGCTGCCAACCACGCTCCCACATAGAGTTCATAGACCCCCGTTAAGACAGTGGTAGGTTCTCAAGCAAGGACCTCCAACTTGATCTACATTTTGGCCGCAGCAGAACCCCCATTTTGAAAAGACTTTCTGGTCAGGGAACCCCGCCCTCCCTAAGTAAAAGTCCAGATTTAAAAATTAGTTAAAGTACAGAAGAGTAAAAGTACAAAAGTATTGGCATCAAAATGTACTTAAAGTAGTAAAAGTACTAAAATGTATGAAAACAGCAGATCTACAAGCTCACAACGCGTCGCGATGCGACGCGTTGTGAGCTTGTAGATCGTCTATTTTCAAATAGCCTAGGTATAAAATAGGGCTAACGTGGTTAATGTATGTTTCATAATGTAATACTTTATATCTGCAAAGTACCTAGTAACTAAAGTTTTCAAATAATTGTAGTGGAGTAAAAGTATAATATTTGCCTCTGAGATGTAGTGGAGTAGAAGTAAAAGTATTGGAAATTGGAAATACTCGAGTCAAGTACAAATACCTCAAAATTGTACTTAAGCACAGTACTTCAGTAAATGTACTTAAGTTACTTTACACCACTGCCCCTCCCTCACTGTACTAGTAAACATCCCCTTTGGAGTTTGAACCCGAAGCTACCGTGAATGACTCAGAACAGGGAGGAGTGACGTTCTCTGCATGTCTGGTCTGCTGGGTGCAGGAGTTGTTCAAGCCCAACACTGAGCCAGGAAACGTGTTTACAATATTACCACGTGCTCTCCCTCACACACACACCCCATGGTGGGGTTAACACCTCCTAGATCGACTGATTATGAGGTTACTGAACAAGAAGCAAAAGGTGTTATGTGGGATATAAAAAAAAATACCCGTTGATATTTAATTAACACAATGTGCCACAGCTTGTCCTCCATTGCACTTCATGGTAATGTACGTGACGTGCAAGTGCACACAAACTGTACATAACGCACGCACGCACGCACACACACACACACACGCACACACGCACACACACACACACAGGCCCTAATCTCATCCTATTTGTTCTGTTCATGACACAAGTACAAGAACAAGTACACTGATTGTGCACTCACTTCCCTATGCCTAATCAATATAGCCTTTTGACGTAATATGTAACTATAAACTGGTGTACAGCAAGCACTGAAAAGACCCCCCCCCCCCCAACACACACACACACACACACACACACACACACACACACACACACACACACACACACACACACACACACACACAAGCTTCTTCTGTCGTATGTGTCATCGTCTCTAGGTCAATTAAGCCAAGAGCACCATTCGGGGATGGGTATTTGGGGCAGCTGGTCATCACGCGTTCCACACTATGTGATGGATCCCCCACATCACATTCTGTGATGGATTCCCACGCAAGAGCTGTGCCCATCTCCCGCCGTGGTCAAGTAAAAAGCTAAACTGAAACTGACTAAAGAAGACAAGTCCTTCACGCTCGCTCTCACATGAAACACACAGTTTAAAACAGCTGGAAAAAAAAGGGCACCGGCGTCAGCCAGACGAAAAGACTTGCTGACCGAATCTAATTCTGTAAAAGAAAGAAATACAACGTCCAGCTCATTATAGCCGTGATCAAATCTAAGGCACAGACTGGACTATGGGGTTGTGTTGGGAGGATGATGGATGTTGTTTGGGTTTTGGTGAGTGCCACCCGCACGGACAGTAATCCGAGCATGATGCAGGCTGTGCCAATGGGCAGCCAGCTAGTGGCATAGGAACCCAGGCTGATGGAACTGAGCCTTCAGTTTATTTATTTTAACAACACAACAGGCTGCGGCTAATGCTGCATTACTGCCATGTCTCCCTCAGGACACTGGTGGCATGATGGCACTGTGGCCGAGTGAACTACACACACACACACACACACACACACACACACACACACACACACACACTATCATGTTTACTGAAAATCCTGACATTTTTAATGGCTCAAGTGTGGAAAGTAGGGCCTTACAAAGCATCTCTGTGCTCTGACTTGACAGGAAAGACCGAGTGCGAGACCGAGTGTGAAAAACACTGTGGGCTGACTGGCTGCACCGCCACCAGACTCTCCAAACCTCGGTATTACACGGTTAGTTTTATTTGTGCATGTTTGTGTGTGCGTGAGGTGCGCGTGAAAAAGAAACTGCTGTCAAAACTTACAACAAGGCTTTTTATTTAATTTTATTCAAAACAAAAAACTAAACTACAGCAAATATATTCTTTATAAACAATAACAGAGGAAAAGTTAAAGAGGAATGAATATGTATTCTAAAATGAGGACAAGGACTCATGCAAACTGCCAAACAAAGGCAGAGTGGGATCATGGTCTCCTTAAGCAGACCAACGGACTCCCAGAATATGCAGGAACATTGCACCCACTGCTTAGAAACCAGGCAATGAAAGAGATAGTTGCGGCTGTGTTTGAATAATGGTAGAGGCCTTTTTTCTTTTTTTTTACAGAGACAGAGAAGAAAAAGAAGAGAGGGAGGGGTAAGGGGGGGTTATAGGAGAACTGCCAGTTCAGTCTCAAAGTCCATTGAATTGAGCATAGTGGGCCTCTGGATGTCAGCACCGTTACTTCAACTCTTCCTTGAAACTGTCCGTCCGTCCCCCCCCCCCCCCAACTCTTGTTGCTTTACAAAAGCATATTCAACCCATTCCGTAGTACTGTGTTCCCCATGCTTATTTAACCCTTTCAGACCGAGAACGCATCTGTGTCATTTAGCGAGTGCCGCGCTATGAGCTTGTAGATCTGCATTTTTTTTTGAAAAATCACTGGAAATTGTTGCAAATCTTTGAATATAAATATTTTTAAAGCAAACATTTTTTACTCAAATCTTTGCTTCTGGGGGATTCTACAATTGTCTTCTAAATCCTAACAAAAATCCTCAGAAAAAACTTGTCGCTATAATATCAGTGGTTTTCATGTCAAGGACCACAAAATGATATGTCATTTGGCCGCGGACCTCCAGCTCAAAAGATGTTGTTCCAGGGACCCCCAGAAGCCAAGATTTGAGTAATACAAATGTGCTTAAAAATAAATAAATATATATATGTATTCAAACATTTTCACGATTTTTCTAAAATAGCAGATCTACGAGCTTGTATATCTGCTATTTTTGAATAGCCCAAAGAAATTTAAAAATAACACAGATGCTTCCAGGTCTTAAAGGGTTAACATTTGACCATCTCCAACAAAAAAACAAACTCACCAGCATCAACACATACTGCTTTCTAAAGTCATTGGCCAGAAAACCGTGTGTGTGTGTGTGTGTGTGTGTGTGTGTGTGTGTGTGTGTGTTTTGGGGGAGGTATCATCATCAGTCGGGAGGCAAACAGTGGACCCTGAGGACATTATTACCTGATAATCAAGGGGTTCTCAATGTGCCATGGCAGCCATGAAGGCAGAACAGAACCAACAACATGGAGGTCAGTGCCAAGGAGAAGGGAATCTGTGCCAGGGGAACCCACTGGACTAATGGCATCCAGCTGCAAGCAGTAACAGACAGGCCCTGCTGGCCCATGAGAGCAGAGAGACTACGTTACATAATGGACTGGGGGGGGGGCGGGGCGGTGCGGTATAATGAGGAGAGGCGTAATCAAATAGACTTCAGGAGCTTCGGGGGTGTGACTCCGTGTGGATGTGTTCCCCAGACACGTCCCATATATAAAAAGGCATGTACTGTACAACAAAGACAGCACCAGGTCGGAGCAAGTCCCATGTGTGGTCTTTAGGCTACTGTGTCTTTGCTAATTGCAGACGAGCAAAGAATACAGCGAATCCTTTGGGTCGCGAGAGAGATAATCATCAACAACAACACAGCGTATGGCCCAGGCCCGGCTGAAGGCTGCATTAACTCTCTGGTGTCCACAAATTGTTTTAGAATACAAAATGACTATCCTTTTTTTTTGTCAGGGCTGGTATGGTAGACTTTAATGACTTTAAGTGGGGCGGCAGTGGGTCAAGGTGGCTGGATGGAAACCGCAAGGTTCCTAGTTCGATCCCGGGCTCCCCCAAGAGTCAGTGTCGAAGTGTCCTTGAGCAAGACGCTGAACCCCCTAATTGCTCCCGAAGAGCAGGTTGGTTGCCTTGCATGGTTTCCTCCGCCATCGGTGAATGTAATGCACAATCTATGTAAAGCGCTTTGAATAAAAGCGCTATATAAATGCACCATTTACCAATGGATTGATTTCAGCTGGTGCATCACAAACAGTCTGTTCTGCTACAACTCTACTGTGCTGCTAGTGTTTACCGCTAACTTCCAGGGGACTGAAAAGAAGCTCCATGATTTGGAAATTGCTTTGGGAAAAAAATCGAAAAAATCATCTGCGTAGCGTGTAGAGAGTTGTCGACACTCTCTCTTTACACCACTCTGGGGACTAGAGGAAGGGAATTTTCTACAGCCTCGTTCGGAAATAAGAAAGCTTGATTGGGTGTTAGGCCCTGTTTGTAATGAATACACACAATTATCATTAGAACATTGGGGAACGCCTTGCTTGAATTCTCTTGGCCAACAGGTACTGCTGGGAGTTTTCCACAGTTATCCGGCTTAGGAGTTAATTGCAGAGTGGTGACATTAATACGTTTAGCAGCAGAAGCCAAATAATAAGATACAAGAGGATTTCTAGCCTAGCAGAAGGCCGGGCCACGCAGCAAGCAGACTGTCACATCATGAGCTAGTTGGGGTGAAGTAAGGAATGAATAACAACAGTCTTATTGGTTTAGTGGAATACAAGGCCAGCGCTTGTTCTGATTGCCTCATCAGTTGTTGGATTTCCCCAGCTACAACAAACGGCTCGCTTGAGTGTGCTCTTTGAGTGTGCTGTGCATTGTATTTGCAGCCTTTAGTCAAAAGTCAAAGAGCAATGTTCTGTGACATGTTTGAAGTCACAGAACATCTATTTTCCCCTCTCAACTCAATGTTTTTTTTTCCCTTCGCGAACAATAAGCCATTGTATTGCAACGTACAAGGCCACTGGTGCAGTGCCTTCTGTTCATCTGTAAAGGCAGGCAAGTGCAGGCATATTTCTTAAATCCAGGCAAAGGTACAAAGTCTTCAGGCAAAAAAACATTGTCACAGGAAAAATAGGGTTTGGTGACAAAACTCAAGAGTATAGGAACAAAGCAACAAACCACAGACGGAACCGTGAGGGAAGGCTAGATACTTAGACTAAAGAAATACTGCCTGAGGTGAAGTGAAACCGAGGGAAATAAAGTCAGTGAAGACAGAATGTGATAGATAATTACAAGGAGAGCTAACGAGGAACAGGTGCGAAAAATGTGGAGCGGCTGTCTCACAAGGATGGGTTAAAATAGGACAAATTTCACCTGGATCTCCATTCTTTGTTTTCATCACATTCTGACACACTTTAAAGACCAGCTGAAATGAAAAATATGTTTTTCACACTTGTAGAGCATATCCATGGTCATAATGGAGATGTAACTAATAGAGACACAACAGGGCTGCTACTGCTACTCTGTTCTAATTTTAAACTTAAACAGTATACTAAAATATGTACAGTATCTGAATACATTTGAGGTGACAAATAGGCGATGCAGTAACATAAATGTGCTTTGGCACTGCCTCTCTGTCTCTGCTTCGCAAGTGCCAACACAAGGCAGTGTTGTTGCATTTAGATCCCATAGCTTGAGGGGACGGGACAGTCAGCTGAGACACAACGAGCTTCTGTCTCACGACAAATTTCATAACAAGGGTAGCAAAAAAGCCAAAGCCAGGGGATTTTGCCATTTTGGGTGTGACACAATGGATAAAGTGTGTGCTATATTAATTAATGAATTAATTGCCATCTGGTTGTGTTTGTAGTCCCTCAGAGAGAGATAATAAGAGGTTTGTATGTCCTAACCTCCTCTACCGAGATTTCTTCAAAATCATCAACTGAACACATAACTGTAAATGAAAGTAAGTAAATATCTGTACAAAAAGTTTAAAGAACTAAGAAATACATTTTCTGCGGGTGGCATGGAAACCAAACCAAACAAAACGTACCCTACTCAGCGGACTTACTAACAACTGCGAACAGCAAAAAGGAACAAAATAAGACTTTACCTGTCCACTCTAACCATACCTGTATAATAATTAATTATAATAATTCTGCCACCATCCACATAACACACATAAAACATACCGCTCCGGAACAACTCTAAACGAGTGCCTTATTAACAATCTAGACTAGAGAGAAACCTAACATTGGAGTTAACAAACACACAACATTAACATATTAGAGAGGCACAGAGTGACGCACTGCTCAGATTCAAATCACAGCCACCATCGCTTGACAGGACGCAGCTTTTATCATCATCGGAGTGACGGTCAAGCAGGCTGATGATTGGTGGATGGGTCCAGTGGGGCGAGTAGAGGGAGGAGATGGGGGAAGACTGGGACGCAAGTACGGGTAGGCGGTCCGGAGGGGCGCTGACCTGAAGGAATTCCCTTCCCTTCAAATGTGCTTTCCTAAGTGGTATTGCAAGAATGGTGTAGTCATACAAGTAGACACATTCCAAAACTACCATCTAGTGACATAAGCTAAAGTTCTAGAGAGAAACATAACGGCAGCATTCCCTCCCACTTTTAAGTAGAATTCATGCCATGCTTCCTCCAAAGGGAAAGCTCCAGTTTAGTCACTGGAGTGATGTTACTAATTCATCTAGATATTTAATGCAATTTCTTTTTACTCAAATCTGTGCTTCTCGGGGTCCCTGGAACAAAATATTTTGAGATGGGGTCGTGGCCAAATACATATAATTTTGGGGGTCCATGACATGAAAAAGTTTGAGCACCACTGATATAGAAACATACGTTTTTCAGAAAACTGTTGGGATTTAGAAGACAGTTGCAGAATCGGCTTCAGGTCTTAATGGGTTAAAAAAGGAGGGCAAACTGAAAGGCTCTTTCCCCATTGTCCCGCGCTGGTACAGAGGATCGGCATTTACACCCTGGTTGCATCAGCAGCCTGACTTGTAGCTATACTCACAGCACTTTGAAATGGAGCCGTTCCGGAGGTCCGCTTCTCATGACATGCAGTTTAGTTACTGACTTTGTCTGTGCGCGTGAATAAATGTGTGTATGGGTGTTTTTGAGTGAGCGTGTCCCATCCTGAGGGTGCGGGACACAAAGGCGGCAGTGTGGGGGCCTCCGCTAAACAGAGAGCACAGGGCCTCTACTGTTTTTGCTCGCTCAAGTCAGGACCATTCCAACCAACATCACACTTTACAATGGGCCTTCGCCCCTGGGCCCTCACTATCCACTATTAAAAGCTGCCTCTCTCTGCCGCTGTGTATTTAACAGCAACTAGCATGAGAACAGGTGTGCAGAGTGGTAACGGTTCAGCAAAGCCATGGTGTTTGAAATAAATTGCACAAACGTGAAATTGTGTGAAGCAAGTTGAAGTGTACTTCAAACAGGTTGTATAGAACAGTTAACCGTGGCGTCCCTATTTTTGGGCATGTCATTACAGGCAGAAATATAGTCCTTATCCAGGGATGGGCGCACCGAAACTACAGTTTGTGCAGACTTGTGTGCCTACAACTGCCACTACAGATCATAGCCTGAGGCAAAAATGCTACGGCTTAAATTTCAGATCGATATAGCAACCCATTGAGGAGAAAAATGCATGAGAACAGCCTGCATAAAAGTCCCTGTCAGCTGATTTGTAGTTGTCATGTCACTGTAGCACATTGAGTGCTATTTTGTAATTGAAGCTTCTGCGCAAGTCTATATAGGCTACATGTAGCCCAGCCCTCGCTGGGACTGCTGTTTTCTATGTATTGTATTTAAATAACATTGCAGCGTTGAGCCAGCTCTCTCTCTCTGGTGTTGTGTGTACAGCCATGAGCCCAGGTAGGTACAGAAGCATCATTAATTCTTTCAAGAATATACTTCTGAAATGGCCACACCCCAGGCGATTTTCATTGGATAGCCCTTCATGGGATGGTGCAGCCCAGCCCAGCATGGCTCATCTTGTCAAGCTAAGCTAAGCTACCTACGTTGAATCATGTCAACAAGGTTTCAGTTTGTAACTTGAACAGTCGGCCCCTCTAGCGTGGAGTCTGCCTTGTCATGTAAAAAGCATGCATTTGTTATAAATACCATTATTTATTTCAATATATTCAAACGTTATGCTTGCTAACAATTGACCACCCAGCCAGTGTGAGCCTGCATTGTTTTGAAGCATGCTGCTGCGCCCGCTAAACCGCAGCGGGCCTGGGGTGGGTGGTGCTGTCCAATGAAGCTCTATCCAGCTAAAAGATGAATAAATGTGGCAGTACTGCTACTATAAAGAGGAGAGCAGAATTAGACAATTGGAAACACCTACGCTAATCAATTAACCCTGGCAGTGCTCCTGTGAGTCACTCCTGCCGTCTCTAACCACAGCAGTCTTAACTCTTAATTGAGTCAGAGTTCACAGAAATACAAAAATTTAGGAAAAGTTAAGAATCTGCATATCCCTGCATATCATATGCCCTTGTGCAATTTGAGATCTAGTGGCACATTTCCACCCACAGCAGTCTTAATTGAGTAGAGTTCACAGAAATGCTAATCAACATAGGCTCTGTGCCTATAATACATAGCTCTATGTTGCACCTGTTGTTGCACCTGTTCTGGTAAATTTTCCCACAGTTTGGTTTGATTGGCTCACAGCACATTTGAACCGGAAACACATAACACTTTCACATGTGTTTCTAGTTCAATTCTGCTACTGAGCCAATCAAAAGAAACAATGGCAAAACAAAATCGGAACAGGAAATGGGTATGCCACCTTCTGAAAACCTGAGACTACAGTTATGCACAGTCCAATCGTCTTCCTCAACTCCTTCATATACCAATGGTCAATGCCCACCTGCAGGTTCAGATCGATTGGTCAACCCACTAGGAGAGAAATTGATGAGGACAGACTGAGACAGAGGACATGAGGACAGAGGTTTCCTCATTTTATAGTAGGATAGTAGGAAGTAGGAAAGTAGGATTTTAAAGAAATTGTGAAAACAGACGGCTGTTTGTCATACGATTAAGTATATAGGGTATATGTGGTTAAGCCATTAAGGCCTGAGTCTGATTCTTAAAATGTTTTTTTTTTTTAAATATAAAAAATATTTTTCACAATTTTTCAAAAATAGCAGATCTACAAGCTCGTATCGCTGCACTCGGTGCCGCGCGCCTATGAGCTTGTATATCTGCTATTTTTGAATAGCCAAAGAAAGGGAAAAAAGGAAAACAAACATTGAGCTCTGTTTTGTCTGCTACTAAAGCAAGTCATTGTAGATTCTATGAGAGGTAAGTGTATGCATTTCACAGCCAGTCCAAAAAGCCGTCCCCAGAGTCCAGTGTAATGTGCTATTTTGGCTGTTGTGTATTGATCATTTTAAGCCATTCCTCCCTTTCTAATTACTCCAATAAGCCAAGGCAGCCAATAATGTTGCTTCTGGTTGTACTAATAGAGGCTATTGTTTCCCCTGATCTGATGTTGGCAATTTTGATTTTGGTAGAAAAAAGAAAAGAGAAGAAATAAAAAAACGGAAGTAATCTATATTCAGTCTCAATTCTTATTTGTTTAGTTTATAGCAGAATTGGCTGGACTTACCATAATTATAATAAAACTAACTACGCTAATATGGACTATTATAAGTTTAAATATGTAATGACACTAACATACTGATTACAGACAGACAGACAGACAGACAGATAGGTAGAAACTGTACTGTATAGTAACAGTATTTATAGATGAAAAAAAGAGGGGGAAATAATTAATTAATAAATCATCATATTTGACATTTTAATAAGAACGTCCATAGAGGTGAAGCTGATTGTGGCCAATATTGCTCCTGTGATGTATGGGCTATTCTGATAGGTTTCCAATAACAGGCTGTGTCAAGCTATTAAGCATCTGAATGAAATTGATTGATTGAGTGTAATTACTGAGGCGCTGCTGCACTGTAAATGCAGCTTGTATCAGACCCCGAGGCATGTAGACCAAGTACTGAAACATTTATAAAGAATGAACTCTGCTCGGCAAAAACTGAAATTCCACAAGCTTGAATCATACATCCACTTGGTTTAATGAGTTATTCACTTGGTTTAGTGTTCATCACATTACTGATGGCAGTGCATAAACAAATAGAGATTGCAGAATGAGATTGACTCTGTTTGTTGTTTTCCATAAAAGGGGTCTGTTCTGGCACACAGGACAAAGCAGCCTGATCCAGTGAATGTGCTGTGCCTTGACCTGATGGGAACTCCATGTTCCATGGCAATCGTCAATCATTTTTCAATAATCTTGAGCAACTACATTCCTGACCGCCAGTGACTAGCTGACCTATGATTTGTCCCCTATAAGTTGTTTCCAGAATTTAAAATAATAACAAGACAATTAAAGAGAATCCCCTGGAGGTGCAGCCATTGTAAATCAATATTCCCAGAGGAGAGCAGAACCTGAATGGTGCGTGGGTCATTTGAATGCCATCTATTCTGCTCTTCTGCAGTACTGCTGGTAAACACTAGCCTCAGTGAAGTCCAGAGTTTGTCGCAGTAGCCTACGCACTCTCCATGCTCAATCTCAGCATCTTGAGACAAACCATAATGAATAATGATACATAACGTTCCCATCCAAAAGCTATGTAAGATTTAAAGGGACTACACCAGGAATTTTAACTTTTCCTTCTTTTTTTGTGTGTTTTTGGTCTCCCCTACCTCTCTTCTATCCCAAAAAATACCCCAGTTTGAACACTCAGGCTTTCACAGAATAGGCTATCTGGCTATCTTTTATGTAAATTGGTCTCAAAACAGGCCAAACTGATTTGCCCCCGCACGTGACGTCACAAGCGATACAATCCCTCCCGTCTTTCAGTTCCAACATAAAAAATCAAATAAAAAAAAACTTTTTTTTCTTTTTCTTTTTCCACACAGAACCAGGAGATAACATGCATACAAACTGTCTCAATAGCGCCACATGCCAAATCAGGACAATGTGGTATTCCAGGTGAAAGTGCTTTATAAGCCAGAGAGAAGTTGGAATGAGTATATCTGAGGCTTGATTTAGGCTCAAACCATTTGAAAAACGTTTGAGGGACATAAACAATATGATATTAAATACTAAACATATTTTTTAAATGCATGGTGTAGATCCTTTAACAACTCATGCATTAAGTGAACAGCGAAGGAGCAGTCAGATGGCTGATGTCAACGCCAAGAGCAGCAGCCAAAATGAGGAAGGGAGCCGTTTGGATTGAGGAATAGAGACATAAAGAGAGAAGATACCGTAGGTGTAGGGAGAGAACCATAATGAAAAAAATCATGCTGAGTTGGCACTTGACCGCCAGAGCAACAGAATCGAAACGCTGACTGACCGACAGACAGGCCTCTTAATGCAATGAAGTAATCTCTCACTTCTCCATCTCCTCAATCCACTTTGTCCGTCCTCCGTCTTATCCGTCTCAATTCTTTCTTTTCCTTTGACATTTTCATTTTAACCCATTAAGACCGGGAACCCATCGTGTGTTAAGATTTCGTTGGGCTATTCAAAAATAGCAGATGTACAAGCTCATAGCGCGGCACCGAGTGCCGCGCTATGAGCTTGTAGATCTGCTATTTCTTTTTTTTAAAACCGTGGAAGATTTGTGCAAATCTTTGAATATATCGGTTTTTTTTAGAGCGAACATTTTAAACTCAAATCTTTGCTGCTGTCCCTGGAACAACATATTTTGAGATGAGGGTCCGCTGCCAAATACACATCATTCTCGGGGGTACTTGACATGAAAAAAGTTTGAGAACCACTGATATTATAGGCCCATAAGTTTTTTTCTGTGACATGAAGAATCCCCAGAAGCAAAGATTTGAGTCGCTTAAAAAAAAACATATATTCAAATATTTGCCCAAATGTTCCACGATAAAAAAAAAAAAGCAGATCTACAAGCTCATAGCGCGGCACTCGGTGCTGTTTTTGAATAGCACCAAAGAAATCTTCAAATGACACAGATCTTGTTCCCGGTATTAATGGGTTATAATGCCGTCGTTCCACTTCCCCCTCCCACTGTCCTCTGATGGCATGAGGCTGTCAGGGTTGGGTGTGTGTGTGTGTAGGCGCCGTGCACTCCAACCGTTGACAGCCCTGTGCCTTCTGGGGGCCACAGAGTGGAGATATGTGACAATATATACAGCATGGGCCTGCAAGGGCCGGGGCGTTGGAGAGACACATGTGTCACTTCCTATTCTCAGCTGTAGTCGAGGAGGAAATGGAGGCAGCACATGCGCACACGCACGCACACACACACACACACACACACACACACACACACACACACACACACACACACACACACACACACACACACACACACACACACACACACACACACACACACACACACACACACACACACACACACACACACCTAACAGTAGAAGCAGCGAGACCTGCTCTCTGCACCAAACAGATGGCTCCCCACGCCTATAGGGCAGACAGCAGGTCTGGACATCGACTGAGAGGCCTTGTAAATTATTTATTATATTTGGAATAACCCATTGAGACCTACCGTCTTGTTTTCAAGGGTTTTCCTCAACAGCAATTATGCAATATAAACTAAATATGAACATTTAACAAAAACGATATAAATATGTATAAAACATGCAATATAGAGGTGTTATTGTAGACCTACAACTGATCCTATATGACTGAAAGCTATTTCTCGCCGCAATGAAAGCTGTCCTTTTACACGTCCGTCTCCCGCAGGTACTCACTCCCCTGATGAAACAGCAGGGGCTGGGGGGGGGGGGGGGGGGCAGGTACATTGTACAGCACAATCCTGATTTAACCCATTATGACCTGGAACTGTGTCATTTTTAGATTTGAGCTAAAAAGCATTATTTTACACTTTGGGCTATTCAAAAATAGCAGATCTACAAGCTCATAGCGCGGCACCGAGTGCCGCGCTACGAGCTTGTAGATCTGCTATTTTTGAAAAATCGTGAAAATGTGTGCAAATCTTTGAATATATATATTTTTAAAGCGAACATTTTTAACTCAAATCTTTGCTTCTGGGGGTCCCTGGAACAAAATATTTTGATGGGGGTCCGCGGCCAAATGCATATAATTTTGGGGGTCCTTGACATGAAAAAGATTGAGCACCACTGATATAGAAACATACGTTTTTCAGAAAACTGTTGGGATTTAGGAGACATGTAGAATCGGCTTCAGGTCTCAATGGGTTAACAGCAGGGGCTGGGGGGGGCCAGGTACATTGTAGAGCACAATCCTAAAAAAAAATGTATTACCAAGGGGGCGGTGAAGGGGTAGGATCTCGTTTTGCCAGTACACACACCAGCCAAATTGTAACTCGAGGATACAATTCGGGCAGACATTTCTGTTGTAGGGTGGCTGGGATGAACAAAAACGAAATACGTATAAAACATGCAATTATAGAGGTGTTATTGTAGACCTACAACTGATCCTATAATAAAGAAGACAGGTTATTTTTAAGTATTAAAATGATATGGATGAAATATTTACAGGTACAATATTCCAATCATAAAGGCTTTCTTAGCTATTGACTTGGAAAGGTATTGCATTCAAAAGTAAAGGCTCAGAATCAGAATCAACTTTGTCACATCACACGATTGAAACAAATTTCAGAGCATCTTTTCAGGCAGAAAGGGGTGGGGCCTTTATGGGAAGTTGTGTCATGATCCAAGAACCCCAGGGGTGAGAAATGTAATTGTTCGACCTATGGTTCAAGTGTTATAGGGAAAAACGTGAAGTGCCCTGATATAGCGCCACCATGAGGCCGATTTGAAAACATTGTGGCGGAGGTTCTTGCATGCAAAGTTTCACGCCGTTCTGTCCAGCATTGCCAGAGATTAGCTGGCAACGACACACACACACACACACAGGGGCGAAAACATAATCTCCATCTAGCCGTTCTAGCCTGCTGGAGATATGTTGCTGTTTTCTTATGATGAGAGATAGTTTTATACATTGTACAAGCATGTTGAGTTATGAAAGGACAGCCAGGAACAAATCTGCATAGTCTATTATCAAATATATTGAGGAAGAAGATTAGTTTTAGCCTGATATAAATCAGTAAAAAAGATGTAGATCCAATATTGGATGAATTACATTCAACAATATAATGTAATAATGCAAGCTTCTTTCTAATAGTACATGCAAAGCAGTTTCAGGAGCGGCAAAGAACACCAATACTGAGGTTAATTTTCTTCTAAATATAATTTACCATACGCCCAGGTATTTGGTGGGTTCAACTCTACAGTGGCATACCATTAACACAGGGAATAATACATTAAGCTAAATCCAAAGGTTTTGTCGAGTACCAAATATCATAGTGTGATATTTGGTTTTGAGTAATAATGCATCATATATTACAGTATCATCTGCATAAATCAGACAGAACAGACAGACCAAGAAAGTGAAGTTTATCCAAAAGAAAAAGTGAAACAGAAGTAGCTGTGATTGACAGTACATTGCACCACCAACAAAAGGATCAGCCTTTATGGCAGAACAGACCTGTAGGAGAAATGCTCATTAAATGCTCGAGCAACTAATGTTGATCATGCAATATAACATCGTTAGCACTTATCTGATTAGGTCAAGTTTTATCCGGAATTATAGTTAATTAATTAGACCTGATTCAAGGTCCTGCATCAATGTGGTGATCCCCATGCTAAGAGATACCGGACGACAACTCAGTGGAATCACGTCCATATAGAGCAGTGGTTCTCGGCCCCTTCTGGATTAGGGCCCACTTGAAAATCGTGGACCACTCCGCCCACCCATCTGAACCACTTAACTGTTAAGCAGTCAGATGGGTGGGCCACATGCATTTTCAGAGCATGTTTATGTTAAAGATCAGTCAATTTAAAGAGCGGTTTCGGCTTGAATCAATGGAACTAACGTAGCATACATTAAGTTCCCATTTATCAGTATCACAATGAAAAATAGTTTTCTTTTCAAGGTTTTAATGAAAAGATACCATGACATTTTTTTTAATATTAATATTATTTTATCATTTAAATCTTTTTTCTTTTCTCCAATTAATTTGGGGCACCACTTGCAATATCCTCACGACCAACCCCCCAGGCCCACAGGGTGAGAACCACTGATACAGATGAAGTGGATCAATAGCGTGAAGTGCTTTGGGATACGTCCCTGGAGAGGACCGGAGTCCCAGACCCACTTCCTGGACATTTCACCTGCTTCCTCACTGAACGCTGCCTCGCAGACATCCTCCCTCACACAGCCATGGTATAGACAAAGCACGCACGCACGCACACGCACACACACACACACACACACACACACACACACACACTCTCTCTAACTAGCCCATTAAGCCCTGGAACGCATCTGTGTCACTTTTTTGATTTGAGCTAAAAAGCATTATTTTACACTTTGGCTATTCAAAAATAGCAGATCTACAAGCTCGTAGCGCGGCACCGAGTGCCGCGCTACGAGCTTGTAGATCTGCGATTTTTGAAAAATCGTGAAAATGTGTGCAAATCTTTGAATATATATTGTTTTAAAGCGAACATTTTTAACTTGAATCTTTGCTTCTGGGGGGTCCCTGGAACAAAATATTTTGAGATGGGGGTCGGCGGCCAAATACATGTCATTTTGGGGGTCCTTGACATGAAAAAGTCTCAGAACCACTGATATAGAAACATACGTTTTTTTTTCAGAATACTGTTGGGATTTAGAAGACATTTTGTAGAATCGGCTTCAGGTCTTAATGGGCTAGACTGACATGGAGGGGCCCGGGGGTTGCTGAAAAGGGGAAGTCAAAGTAAAGGCTAGGGGGTGTCACGCAGGGGTGTCACGTGGACATAATGTCTGGTTAAATGTTCACCTCTGGAGTCTGTGAACACTGTTCTTACTTTTCGCCGACAGACAGATGACAAAGGACAGGATGAAATAAAGAGAGGAGAAGGGATGCAGAGAGGCGGAGGAAGAACCAGGCCTGCGTTGATCACTTCAGACATTTCACACAGACAGTCACATCGGAAATGCTTGAGAGAGGCGATGCACATCCCCGACAGGCTTTCATGGGGACCTCCGGCATGGTATATGTCTCACTCTGAGGGGGAGGCAGGACACAGCTGTCCCCGTTTGTCTGACGGACCGACTCTTTTTGTTTGACTGAAAGCTATTTCTCGCCTGCATTGAAAGCTGTCATTTTACACGTCTATCTCCCGCCAGGTATACTCCCCTGCCTGCACCATCCTGGGACTTCAGCAGCTGATGAAACAGCAGGGGCTGGGGGGGGGGGGCAGGTACATTGTAGAGCACAATCCTAAAAAAAATGTATTACCAAGGGGGCGGTGAAGGGGTAGGATCTCGTTTTGCCAGCTCGAGGATACAATAGGCTCTATGCACAGCAGCCATATTGGACATAAATTGGGCCCCTTCCTTGCTTCCTTCACAGGTGTTACCAATGACACTAATGAAGGCTCTGTTCCATTTAGTGTAGCACGGTGGTTCTCAAACTTTTTAATTTCAAGGACCACCATAACTCTGAGAGTGTACAAAATGGAACCAAATGGACCCGGGAGGGTCCTTTTGGTTCCATTTGTACACTCTCAGAGTTACACCCTCTCAAGGAACCATGAGGGTCCCTGGACCACACTTTGAGACCCACTAGTATTTCTAGTGAGCCAACATGCACAATATCAGCACCCTGACTCTGTTTGACCAGAATGGAACAGAGCCTTCATTAGTATCATTGGCAACACCTGTGAAGGAAGACAGAAGAGACCCAATTTTTCTCCAAAATGGCTGCTGTGCATAGAGCCTATTCGGGCAGACATTTCTGTTATAGGGTGGCTGGGATGAAGGGGAGAAGAAAAGGCAAGAGAGAGAGAGCTGGAGAATGAGGCGTATTTGTCCCCGTGTTATTACATCGGTTCTAATAACCCAAGGTTAGCGTCCCCTCGCGGGTACCTCCATGCCTTGGCCCTAAGCCCCTCCCCCCCATCCTTTCTCCAAGGGCAATCTTTCTCCACTCCCATGGCAACAGTCTCTCCCCCGTGAGGCCCTCCCTCCCTAATATTGTGTAACGCGCACACGCACGCGCACACACACACGCACACGCACGCACACACACACACACACACACACGCACACACACACACACACACACCCCCCCCCCCCCCCAGTGGTGGAAAGTAACTAAGTACATTTACTTAAAGTACTGTACTTAAGTACAATTTTGAGGTATTTGTACTTTAGTTGAGTATTTTCAATTTCCAATACTTTTTTTTTTTTTATAACTTTGTTTTTATTGAGGATACATAAAAAATGTCCAATACTTTTACTTCTACTCCACTACATCTCAGAGGCAAATATTGCACTTTTACTCCACTACAATTATTTGAAAACTTTAGTTACTTTGCAGATATAAATTATTATATTAAAACACATACATTAACCACTTTAGCCCTATTTTATACCTCGGCCATTTGAAAATAGCCGATCTACAAGCTCACAACGCGTCGCAAAGCGACGCGTTGTGAGCTTGTAGATCTGCTATTTTCAAACATTTTTGTACTTTTACTTTTGGTACTTTAAGTACATGTTGATACCAACACTTTTGTACTTTTACTCAAGTAGAACGAACACACACACACGCGCACGGTGTGCCTACCTCCAACAGAAGAGCTGTTAAAGTAATTAGGAAACAATGTGTTTCTCTAATTAGATATATGTGACAAGGAGGATGTGAGGCGACTCATATCTGTAAACCACCTGCTGGTCTGTCCCAGGGGACAGGAAGACAGGTCTGGTTGAGAGAGAGACAAAAGGGCTGGGGAGAGACATGGAGCACCGCCAGAGTTACAGCTAGACGCGGAGGTGGCAAAATGCTGAGAATTAACTCAACACTGACGTTTTTTTACAGTGCCAGAGAAGTTTATATAATCGTAAACCAGCTAACTCCATTTTGACACTTTTGCATTTTTTTTCTCCATAAATCAGGGCCATTGAACACCCTTTACGTCTGTGTAAATGAATGAAAAGCATTAAAAAGAGCTTCTGACAAAACCAGCTAACTCCATTGGATCCTCAAACTTTCTGCTAAACCAGCGAAGTCCACCGGAGTTAGCTGGTTTTGCTGACTCCAGGCTCCACCCCCTTTTGACCTCCAACCTCATTGTGAGCTTGGAGGTCCATTCAGCTGTTCTTATCAATGACGAACAAAACCTCCTAACTCCACTTTGTTTTTTTCATTTCCTGAAAAATGCACATTTTGGAGTTTCTGCCGGACAGCAGAGATATAAGGAAGAGGAGGGACCAGAGATTGGAGGCAGGGTGCAGAGAGAGACCATTGATCGGAGAATACTTGCAGACAAGGTGATTGTAGCAACAGGGTACAGGGGAAGGAGAGGAGAGAGGAAAGAGAGACGGAGATGGGGGGGTGGGGGGGGGGCAGCTTTAAAGAGACATTGGGGACTAGTTAGGCCCTGCTGTGCCTTTTGCTAAATTGACTCCCCAGACAAGGATGAATGTTCCAAAGGTCCACAGAATGGCATGACGCCCTAACATCTTTACAGAGGACAAACTAGGGGCAGGGCGATACGACTTCAAATCAATAGCACGATTATTTCAACTTTTGCCTCAATTACGTAGCCTGACGCTCAGCCTGGATTTTGATTTAGTTTCACTCCATTATTCAGTCTGAAAGCCCTCGCAGTGCAGCCGATTTCTGAGATGGGGGCGTGGCCAAAGTGGAACTCTTTGAAGATTGGTTCATACTGGATTATCCCGATCTCAATAGGCTCTATGCACAGCAGCCATATAGTGAAGAAATTCACAGGTGTTGGCAATGATACTAATGAAGGCTCTGTTCCATTCTGGTCAAACAGAGTCAGGGTGCTGATGTTGTGCATGTTGACTCACTGGAAACACTCTGCTACACCAGTGGGTCTAAAATTGGGGTTCAGGGACCCTCATGGTTCATTGAGGGGGTTCCAAATGGCCTCTTACGGGTGTGTAACTCTGAGAGTGTACAAATGGAACCAAATGGACCCGTAAGGGTCCATTTGGTTCCATTTGTACACTCTCAGAGTTATGGGGGTCGTGGAAATTAAAACGTCTGAGAACCACTGTGTTACACTAAATGGAACAGAGCCCTCATTAGTGTCATTGGTAACACCTGTGAAGGAAGTGATAATATGGCTGCTGTGCATAGAGCCTATTGGGCCGGGCCGCCGGTTAGATTTTCAACCGAGAAAACCCCGCCTTTGACAGCGTCACCAGACCGTGAATGAGAGGCTATAGCGGTTCAGGGGCTGGAGCTAGGCTATCGATTACGATTAATGAATGATTATTCAAAAAAAGAGCATAAAAATAACTTGTAGATCGACCATTTACACTTTTTTTTTTGCTTCTTGACCTTATTAACCTACACGAGCAAGATTAAATCGGTTATTGGTTCTATTATGTCGGGTTCGATATATTTCCGTGCGGTTAATTGCCCAGCCTGAGGACAAACACTAGCACACTGCGGTGCGTCAATGTCAGAAGTCCAACATGATCCATCAACTGCAGGTGTGTCTCTGCCTGCCGCACGATCCATGTTGTTAACCCCCTGCAGTAGCTCGCCTGCTAGTCTGACACTCAGAGTAATGTGTGTCAAGCATGCAGTCAGTATACCTACAGTTATGGGTATTATTTGCCCTCACCTCACCGTCTGGCTTTCTCTTTTGTTCATTATACACACACACAAATACAGTAGATACACACACTCACAGACTAGCTCAGACACTTGAAATGCACACGTGCGTGTGTGCGCGCACACACACACACACACACACACACACACACACACACACACACACACACACACACACACACACACACACACACACACACACACACACACACACACACACACACACACACACACACACACACACACACCAGTGGTAGAAAAAGTACTCAGATATTTTACTTAAGTAAAACAATCAATACTATCAATACTGCAATATAGAAATACTCTGTTACTGTATAAGTAAAATACTCCAATACTGAAAATACTCCAGTAAAGTAGAAATTCTTCAAAATTGTACTAAGTACAGTACTTGAGTACATGTACTTAGTTACTTTACACCACAGACAGACAGACAGACAGACAGACAGACAGACAGACAGACAGACAGACAGACACACACACACACACACACACACACACACACACACACACACACGCGTGTTCTCAAACAGTTGCAAGCACAACTGCACAGATGATTGCTTCTTGGCTCCAGGCCAACGTTCTCTCCCTGTCTCAGTTTTGTGAGGTTTAAAGTCTAAAAGTTGGCTCCGCTACCAGGAGCGCTAATCGTAGCCACACAGGTGGACTCGATCCATAATCAAATTGGATTAGCTGACAGTTTATAAAGGAAGCTGAAACAGTCAAAACTGAAATAGTGCTGTTAAATGCACTATTTCTGTTAAATGCAGTTCTAGAACACGTGGAGCAGGGATTCCTTTATAGTGAGGGGGGACACATGCTAAGAGGTAAACAAACACCCCCACTGCGTTTTCCGAGAAAAGATCCAGAGGTTGACCTGTGCTCCCGTAATGATTTACACAGTGGCCCGGCACCCAGCGGGGAAAGTAGATAAAGGGAAGAATGTGTTTGTAATGAATGCGATAAAGTACATGTACTATAGGATGTGTCCAGTTATTCATTTGAACCAAGCAAACAGCGGGAATTTTGTTTAGGATTTTGCATAGGTGAACATTTTTGTTGAAGTGTCCCCTTAATCCAAGGCATTTATTGTATTGTTAAAGAGATGCGTGAGATGTGTTTATTCCCTTGGTGAGTTGGGTGATTAACACTTACTCTTTTGAAAAACACAGCTGAAGGGCAGACAATCGATTTTTCGGGAAGACAATAAGACATCCTTTGGGTACAATAATAAGCAGTTTAATAGCAAGGATTACAGTTTGTCTTCGTTTATAAATATATTTTTGTGTAATTCCTGTGAATGCCAGAGATCTGTGGAACTAGCTAGTCGACTAGCTAAGACTAAACAATTTCAGATCACTAAAATATGACAAAAACTCAATGGTGTGTTATTCAAAAGACTAAGACTAAGACTAAATCAAACACTTGCTGTCAAAATGAACACTGCCCTGAACAGGCCTAGCACTAGTCTGAATAACAACAAAAGGACCGATTTTTTTATAGTTTTCTCAATGTCTGTGATGTGATTTATGTGTTTGTCTGACCAACAAGTAGCCATGCTCTACTTGTACTTCAACTAGAGCCAAATTGCTTTAGGCATGCTGTTGAGGTCAGGGTTGGGGGTTGAGCACCATCTACAAGCAGTCCTAGCAGAAAGCCAATCCCCGCTACACGTGAACATTCAACGAGCAGAATATCAGTTATCTCTAGAGCAACACCCAGGGCTGGAACGAGGGTCAAAGGTCACACGCCACAGTTAAACCCCCCCCCCTCGATGATGTCCAGTCTTCTTCCAAAGACATAAAATACGCAACACTGGTTTAAACCATTAAAACCGGGAACGCATCTGTGTAAACCACTTTAACCATTGTTTTATACTTTGGCTATTCAAAAATAGCAGATCTACAAGCTCATGGCGCGTGTAGATCTGCTCTTTTTTTTTCTTGTGACATTTTTCTTTGACTTATTTTGCTATAATCAGTGGTTCTCACACTTTTTCATGTCGAGGAGCCCGAAAATGATATGTAAAATTGCCCCACCCCCCCATCGCAAAATATATTGTTCCAGGGACCCTCACCCACCCCAGAAGCAAAGATTTGAGTTAAAAGTACTCTAAAGATTTGCACACATTTTCACGATTTTTCCAAAAAAAAATAGCAGATCTACAAGCTCATAGCGCGGCACTCGGTGCCGCGCTATGAGCTTGTAGATCTACTATTTTTGAATAGCCCAATTTTCTTTTTTAAATTACACACAGATGCGTTCCCGGTCTTTAACGGGTTAACATCTCTAGAAGGATAAAAGAGAGAAAATGATGGAACACATGTTTAAGGTGTACCACCGAGCCACAATGAAGTTTCCTGCCAAGCATTGTTTCTTGTCAATCAGGAAGCCGCGCCGCACGCTTTAAAAATAGACTGTATACTCTTGCATTGCAGTCACAGGGAAACAGTCCATACAAACTGTTATCTACAGCTACAATATCCAGCTGAGCAGCGTAATAACAACGCCTACTGGCCTACTGTACTGTGCTTTCTCTGTCATTGAGATTCCCCTCTCAAAAGCGGCTTCTTCAGTTCACGGAACGACTGAGGCTGAGACAACGAAAGCGGCGATATAGACGACACAGCATGGAATATACTGTACAAGGCAAACAATCATTCATGTTTCATAGTGAAACGATTTGACAGTGGGCTTAAGGTCACATGTGTTTCAGAAAGCATTGTGCTGTGTTGATGGGGTTATGCACACCAGTGGCGTTAAGTAACCAAGTACATTTACTCAAGTACTGTACTTAAGTAACATTTTTTCATTTTTTTGTGCTTTTTACTTTCCAATTTTCTGTACTTTTACTTCTACTCCACTACATCTCAGAAATATTGTACTTTTACTCCACTACAATTATTTGAAAACTTTAGTTACTAGTTAATTTGTAGATTTCAATTATTATTACAAAACATAAATTAACCACTTAATTAAGACCTATATTCATAAATAATTATAATTATTAAGCCCTAGATAGATTTCGGCCATGTGAAAATAGCCGATCTAATGGGACATTCTGCATATGAATGAGTACTGTCTACTTTTGGTACTTTAAGTACATTTTGATACGAATACTTTTGTACTTTTATTCAAGTAAATGTTTTACTTGTAACAGAGTATTTATACATTGCAGTATTGATACTTTTACTTAAGTAAAAAAAAATACGAGTACTTTTTCCACCACTGATGCCCACTGCTTCTGGCCTATAGCTATGTTCTGTATAGGCTGTGATCCTATATGGCTCCACCGTCAGAAGAAAAAAAAGAAAGAGCAAGCATCCCAGTGGCCCTGAGCTCAGTGGAGGACGCTGGGCCACATGGACGGCTGGAAAATGTACTTCTGATGCATTATACATACATCCATTAGCAGCCCCCCTGCCGTAACCTTCTGTGTAGGCTTTTTGCACGCACGCACACACACACACACACACACACACACACACACACACACACACACACACACACACACACACACACACACACACACACACACACACACACACACACACACACACACACACACACACACACACACACACACACACACACACACGAGAGAGAGAGAGAGAGAAAGGGAGAAAGAGAGAGAAATGAATTATGGATTGGTGTAGCAAAATATGGGCGATGGGCTGCAGAACTGTACTGTACTGTACTGTACTGTACTGTTCTGTATGACCGAATCACACTGTGTTTAGAGACAACAAACTGCCAAGGCAGCCAGTGTGTCGATACATTTTCCAGGACAGTTTCCGTTATATTGTTTCAGAAAACGGTCACTTCTCGGCTCCCATTTGAGCACAAAGTACACAAACAGTTTAAACAAGATTCCAAGCCTTTTCTTGAACCCCGACCATAATCAAAACATGCCATTCTGGAATAACGACTGAGTAGTCGATTAATTTCGAGTGAAAACAAAAAGGCATAGAAGTCCTGTACATGTGCATCATCCAGGAGTGCCCGCCAAGTGGCCTTGGGCTTTGGCTGGGTAGAGGTGGATGAAGACATACTGAATACAATGGTAATGTCTCTGAGTTTCGTCATGTTGTTGTTACTCTGAGCATACTGACCAATGCCACGGAGGAACTCACTTTAGGAGTAAGACTCTTATTGCTTTCCAAACCAGCATCCTGGACAGAAAACAAGGATGCAAAATATATTGCACTAAGCAACACAGAAGATTTAAGCCTAGCTAGAAAAGTGAGCTCCTCAGATCCCAGATCCCAGGCCAGGTTGCCTACCCAGGGCACGCAAAATGTGGAGGCCAGTCATAGCCAATTGGAATGGAATCTGCAAAATATGACCGATAGATATTGATCACATGACTCCAGAGATAATATTCACTGAGTTGTGTGAGTTTTGGACAACATTTTTAGGAGTAGTAGCAAAAAGAGTATTTTGAAGAAAGTGTGAAATGGCGGAAAATCGAGTTTGGCACAAATGGCCGGGGCCTTTATGTAGAGTTGCGTTATCATCCAAGGAATCCAGGGGGAAAAAAACATTTTGATTGTGCGACCTACAGGTTGTACTACTGTACTACTGTACGGTTCAAGAGTTATAGGCCAATTGGCTTGGTATAGCATCACCATGAGGCCAATTTGAAAAATTTGAGGCAGAGGTTCTTCCTGGGCCTACTGGGGTGTGCGTGCAAAGATTCACAAAAATTGGATACTGTGTTCATTATTTGTAGCATTTTGTAGAAAACGGTCAAAAACGGCCATTCGGAAGAGAATATGAAAAATCATCTTGATTGATGTCCATCAAGATACAGTACATCTTGATGGACTACATATATAAGGAAAATAAGTTTTCCAAACATTGCCCGCTGATCGGTGTCCCATGGTGCTGGAGATTAGCCGTTCACAGACAGACTTACAGGGGCGAAAACATAATCCTCGCCTTCGGCCGCAAATAACAATAACAAAAAGGCACCTGAATAACTTTCACAACTTCATATTTCCACACCATTCCATTGGTGTGGTAAAATGGAACGGAATGTTTTTCCTACATGCTTGAATTGGATAACCTCAGGTTAAACCTCAGCAGCGGGGACCTCTCCCGCTGCTTCAGTACATCATTAATACTTGCTTTACATTTGTGCATGCATGTGCATGTATGCACACACACAGAACACACAGCACACTCAAACACTTCCAGCCCAGTAAAGGCCAAGGGTAATTACTCCAAACAGAAAGGCCATTGATCAAAGAGTAGTCGAGGCTGGGCAAGCAGAAATGGCTACATCACCTCATGGGCACAGGGTTGCCAGATCTGCTTATTCTAATTTCCCCGCAAGATTTTATTTGAAAATACACATACGCGTTGTGAGCTTGTAGATCTGCTATTTTCAAATAGCTGATGTATATGTTAAAGTGCACGTGTGGCCCATAGTCCCTTCTTTTGGGCTGGTTTTCCTAGGCCTGGTTGCTTGTTTCTCTCACAGAATCTGGCAACACTGCATGGGCAGTCAAGTACACCCCAGCTTGGCCGGAGCAGACATCCATTTAGTATTCCAACCAAGTTAATTGCATGAAATCAAAACCCAACCCGCAAAATGCTCAGCTCTTGGAAAATTCCAGCGACACGTCGCAAAAATATGTTGACGGTAATTAGTATTTCACTTTAAAACACTTCTGGGATCAGATCTACTCTGGCGTTTGTGTGTACCCAGAGTGACACGTTTAAGTAGCTTGATTCAATATTATGATATCTGATATTCATTTGATCAGACACGCCTCCTAACATAATTATGAGCCCATTCAATTCCATTTCAACCACGTTGTCCCTTCTTCTTTATTCTATTACATTAATATGTTCTGTGATGTAATGTTGCATCAATGAGTCCAAGCCCATGCATGAAATCCATGCATGAAATAACACATTGAAAAATCCTTAGAAGGATAATATCAGACACCAGAAGCAGGGACTTGTGTTTCAAATGAGTCTAACGTCGTCGTCATCATCAGCCCATTCAAGTTTGAAGTTGAATGTAAATATCTAAATACTGAATCAAGCAACCAAGAAACTGTCTGTGGGGTAAAGGTTACAAAAGTCAGAGAAGAGATATACAAATGACCCTAGAAAGTGAAATTCCTCTTTAAATGCTCTACATTTCTATAGACAAAAAAAATGCTTGGTTAGCGTTTCTATTGCAGCTTCCTCCAAAGCGTGCGCTACAATCACCCATTCATTCACTCATCTAGAGCAGATAGGCGTTCAAGGACACTTCAACACAAAGCCAGGGGGAGCTGGTACTATCAATCCAAGGACCTTTCCATTCCCAGGCGGCTACTGTATACTCTACGCCCTCAGAGGGCCCCGTCACCCCATTTTAACTTTAAAGCCTGACCGCTTTCAAGCTAAAGTGTTCAAAGTGTAGCCTGAGTGTTAAAGTGTAGCCTGATTATTAAACACTGACACGCCAATTGAGACATAAAGGGATTTTACGTTCTGAGGATTTATAATTACATAAATTAGAATGAATGAATTCATTGTCGTTCATGCGAGCGAAAGAAATGGTCCATGCAGCAACAGATGTCTGCAAGCTTGAGATATCCTCTGGCCAATAGCGATTGAATAGCCCAGTTCTGCATACTGCTTTGAAGTGCGGAAAACAAGTTGGCATTGAAAACAAAGTGTTTAGACTTTTGGCTACTGTAAACAGACCTCCATCAGTAGTATTACAGAACAGTGTTCAAAAGGACCTGTAAAAGCTGTGTTGGGTCTCCAACGGGGATGAGAGGATACAAGAAGAGAGGTGTAAGAAGAGCTCAGAGACACAGGGAGATAGATCACTCTTCACAGTTCGTATCAGGGTTTCCGCTAGGCCAATTTTTGGCCGGCCACCGTGCACCGGCAAGTTTCTATTTTTTTTCCGGCCAAAGGATACATTAATCTGCCATCATATAATAAACGTCACATGCGTGTTTATGCAGATATGTGCAGTGAACCAACTCGCCTGGAATGTGTCACAAAGTTATTCCACCACTTTTTTGCACCACCGCTTTCTCCATTGCAGTCACTGCGCTTGCCTGTTTAACCCATTCGATCCGGGGACGCGTCTCTGTCGTTTTAGATTTCTTTGGGCTATTCAAAAATAGCAGATCTACAAGCTCATAGCCCGGCACCGAGTGCCGGGCTATGAGCTTTTGAAAACGATTTTGAAAAATCGTGAAAATGTGTGCAAAATGCAAATCTTTAAATATATATATTTTTTAAGCAAACATTCGTAACTCAAATCTTTGCTTCTGGGGATCCCTGGAACAACATATTTTACAAATGTTTGCTTAAAAAAATATATATATTATATTTTATTATATATTATATATACACACACATTTTCACGATAAAAAAATAAAATAGCAGATCTTCAAGCTCATAGCGCGGCACTCGGTGCCGCACTATGAGCTTGTATATCTGCTATTTTTAGCGGCGCTAGCCGCTCTATACCTTTAGGTATAGAGCGGATCCTGCTCTATACCTGACTTTGTCCGTGTGCGTCAACGTTCTGATTGGTCAGGTGCGTACGTCAACAAAGTGATTGGTCAAGCTTCACGTGACACGTGGCTATAAACACATTATAAACACATATCGATGACAAAATGTATAAAAGGCGCCGCTACCTTCACACAGGGTGTGATTTTTTTTAATAGCCCAAAGAAATCTAAAAAATGACACAGATTCTTTCCTGGTCTAAATGGGTTAATATCCATGACCCATTTATGTCTGGGTCCCTGTTATATTATCGTCAATTGGGTTCAGATCCTGTTACCTCGGGTCCCGTATCTGTTTATCACGTGTAATATCCGAGCAAACGTAGAAGACGCGTACTCAGCGCTGATCAGGACAGGAGAGAAACGCTTAAAGCGCGGTGTGACTCGCCTGATGATTTAGGCGGATCTGGAATCGGATTAACTACAGTGCAACTATAGGCAGCAAGGCTCTCAGGAAATAAACCGGCCACTGTGGCGTTTATAGCAAAGTTTGTATTTAACCCATTAATACCTGGAACTGTGTCATTTTTTGATTTGAGCTAAAAAGCATTATTTTACACTTTGGCTATTCAAAAATAGCAGATCTACAAGCTCATAGCGCGGCACCGAGTGCCGCGCTACGAGCTTGTAGATCTGCTATTTTTGAAACATCGTGAAAATGTGTGCAAATCTTCTGAATATATATTTTTTTAAAGCGAACATTTTTAACTCAAATCTTTTCTTCTGGGGGTCCCTGGAACAAAATATTTTGATGGGGGTCCGCGGCCAAATGCATATAATTTTGGGGGTCCTTGACATGAAAAAAATTGAGCACCACTCATATAGAAACATAGGTTTTTCAGAATACTGTTGAGATTTAGGAGACATGTAGAATCGGCTTCAGGTCTCAATGGGTTAACGGTCAATTAAGATTTTTATTGGCCAAAAACTGAAACTCAGGTCTGTATAGTGTGCCACGTCAATAGGACGAAAAATCTCAAGTCAAATAAGCATCCATGGGTTACATATTCCTCCTTACTTTTCTGTGACCACATAGGCATGTTTTGCAGGCGAGAGCAATCAATGGCTGGACTCAATACACGATTAAAATGAACACCAGGGTAAAACGGAGTTTACAAATCATTTTTCATGTGCTATATAACCTGCTATTACCCGATGGGTCAGTTACCATTATTCTTTTCGTGCACAGGAGGATGTTTTGACATTGGACGTGACATTGCCGGTGGTGATGAAGCTGTAGGGCAGGGCGGGCCAATGACCATGCAGCAAACTGCTGGCTAAGGATGAGCAGGGGGATTCAGTTCATGGATAATGAAACTCAACGTGAGCTATTTATAGACACGTACAGTAGCATGTCCACGTTGGTAACGCTTCTATGAAGTAGGTGAGGTGTGCTGGTGACCTGCGGTTCGGAAAGTAACTGAGTACATTAAGTACTTTTTTACTCCACTACAAGTATTTGAAAACTTTGCAGATTTCGTGTATTATTACAAAAACATGTATTAAAAAGGTAAGGTAAGTGATATGTTTTGGTTAAAACAAAAAGTGTTTTGTTAAAAAGGTTACAGCACTATATTCTGAAAGTAATCATCAGTAATCATCTCTCCAACGCTTTAATAAACAGAAAATACATTTTCAGGGTACAGTAGGTTACAAAATGTCAGCCTGACCTGAAAATGACCATTTTCTGTTTATTAAACAGCTGGAGAGACATGGAGACTCCTGTTACCTAACAAACACTCTATAGCAATGAGTACTATCAAAACATAGAGCTATTTAACACTAAACACAGAAACTTACCCTACCTTTAACCAATTAAGCCCTATTTTATACTTCTACAGCTGATTTACAAGCTCACAACGCATTGCATTGCAAATAGTTGTTTTTGAAAATTTGTGGGGAGAAAAAAAATCCCAAAAAATGGGACATTCTTGGGACTAATGACTACTTTTACTTTTGGTATTGTAAGTATATTTTGATGCAAACACCTGCCAACCGTCTACAACAAGTAATGTTGAGAGTGTGTCTGGGGCAGAGTGCCATGATAGAATGACAGTAATGAGGCCCACGTGATGTAAAAGTACAGTAGTTTATAACACCTAAGCTGGAGGTGCGGGAGGACAAATACAAAATGATATGTGGTATGGCAGAGTAGAGCATTAGAGCAATATCATTGCTGTCGGACAGAAACCTCCATATGCCCTCCATATGCCCTACTTGATAATACTACAGTGTCACACAAAAGCATCAAAAGTAGCAGACCCACAAGCTCGAAAAGCTACGCGTTTTGAGCTTGTAGATCTGCTACTTTTGTTATTTTTTAATTGGAATCCTGAAAAGTAACAGTTTCGGACATAGTGAGGTTTCCACCCCACAGAGACGATATGCATAAATAATATGCATATGCAAAGCTACAGTATTAATATGCATATTGCATACCACATATTAATACAAATAATTGTGAGGAAATCTTAGAGTGTTTGGCAAAGATTTGCATGTCTAAAAAGAGCAATTAATTAAATGGAAAGATAAACAGAAAACACAACGAAGCAAATGTTTATCAAATGTCTGGGAAACGAGTTCCGAGGGAAACAATTGTTTACGTATCCACAAAAGATGACAAACAGCGCTTGAATTCAGCTAATGTGAAGTTTGCAAGTGAGTGGGGAAAAAAGAACCATTGTGTAGAGACAGGAAGTTTATTGCCATTTCTTGTTGCTATGGCAACTCCCACTTGCAAGTCTGCCGAATAAAAAAAAAGAAAAAGGAGGAAAAAAAAGAACAGGAAATGAAAGGAGGAGGGGGTGAGCTGGTTTACCAACGACTCAAGAGACATTTTTCTCTGAGCTCGAGCCAAAGCTTGCTTTACTAACACCTCTCACTGAATGAAACAATTCAAGCCGACTTGTCACCTCTCAAAGGGCTCAGGCACAGTGGCTGAGCAGAACAAACCACAGCCACAACATGCACCTCTGACACACAATACTGGACCGATGATGATGACGTACAAGCACTGTTTCTCAACATAGGGCATGGGGACCAACCAGGGGGTCAAAGTGGATCCTTTGCGGGTCTGTAACTCCGAAGAGTGTACGATGGGTTATTTATCTCAGGGACCCAAATTCACACTGTAAAATCCAGCGTTAATGTAACTCTAATTTAACCCCCGACAGGTCCATTTGGCTCGGTCCAAAGGGTTCATTTGGACCCCCCCCCCCCCGGTGGTCCCCAGGCCCGATGTTGAGAACCGGGGGACGTACCAGTGATTCTCAAACCTTTTCATTTCGAGGATCCCCAGTTTACTATGCATTATTAGGCCACAGAACCCCGTAACTCTGAGAGTGTACAAATGGAACCAAATGGACCCGCAAGGGTCCATTTGGTTCCATTTGTACACTCTCAGAGTTACCAATCATTTAGCTGAGGACCCCCTTCAAGGACCCCTGGGGGTCCCCAGACCCCAGTTTGAGAACCGGTGGAACTTTTCTCTGCTTCTCCCGATTTTGTGTTACATACAAGTTATCGGACCATTGTTAAGTTTCTGGCAAAAAAAAAATATATATATATAATTCCACATTACACTCACAAAGACGAAGCACATATCAAAGATTAATACCTGCGGTATTATTGGTTATGAAAGAGGACATTTTGCAGGACATAATACCCACTCAAGCTCACAATGCTTGTACATTAGCTATTTTTGGCAAAGACATTTGGGGCTAGAGAGGGGAAAAAAAGACAGTATAGGCCCCTGGGGGAAACCCGGTCAACTAAGTAATTTATATATCGGGTTAAAATGAAAACATACGATTTATTTCCAGAAGAGGAAAAGGCACGGCGCAGTCATCCCTGTTCAGAGCTTCTTTCTGTCTCATCATAACTCAACTGAGACCCTCTCTCCCCCAGTCCCTCAAAACCTCTATAAACTCTATAATCTCAATCCTACCAGGAAAGACAGGGAGGACCCCTCCAGCTGGCAGAAAGGACCCCTACGGGCTGAGTCAACAGCTGACATGATAAGAATCCTTACGCATGTGGTTCCCTAAACAATCACCTCCCACTAAAATGTTGATGGTCAACACACAGAGATGCGAGGGTCTGTCTGCTTATCTCGAAAACCTCACCCTAGCCTCGGGCTCGGTCAGGTAGAGAAACACGCCAGAAGTGTGAATAAAGAGAATATTGCATTATCTCACAATTTCCTCACAGCACTCTGAGGTAGGGTCTAGGCCCTAGACGCTAGGGTGTAACACCATTCAAACCTTCCTTCTCCCTCCCTCTCCGAGTAAAACGTCCAACCCTCTGTGCAAATTGGGCTGAAAGAAGCCCTTGACATACATGTAAAGGGTTCTTAGGCCTGGCAGGTTGTAAGGCTGTTGGGTTCTGCTTGAAATACACTTTGACATATGGCCTCACCCTGTGTGGTTAGTATCATTTTTCCATGACACGAGTTATTATGCTCGATTGTCAAGCCCTCAATCTGTGGATGGATATCAGACTCCTCTGAAGATACAAAAGGCAGAAAGGAAAGGGAAAACTTTGTTAGTCCCGTAGGTGAAATTCAGTTTCAGCTTCACCCAGCTGATAGCTGCTCAGACGGGCGGCCATGGCTGAATGGGTATAGAGGCCACTTGGGCAACAGAAAGTCACTTAACCACCAACTGCTCCCCATGCACTCCCCAGTAGCACCCACTGCTGATACTTAGGATGGGTTTAATGCAGAGGAAACATTTCACCATACGTGCAAATATACAGTGACAAATACCCCAAACTAAAGAGTGGGGACTAAATTATTATTATGATGATGAGCGCTCGGCGGTGAGCAGTTAGGTGATAAGTGTCTTGCTCAGGGACACTTCGACACATAGAATGGAGTGCGTGAGATTACACCTGTCAGAACAGCCTCTCGGTGAGCAGTTTCCCTCTTCTTAACATGTCTCATTTAGACTTGACTTCTGAAAGAGCCCTCTTATATTCATCATTCATCACCCTCTGAAGGGTATTTACTTTGTTAAATGAGTAATTGTGTTGCTGGGATCAGCCTTTAACCACATTAAACCTGGTGTCCCTACTTTGGACATGACATTATCTATAGGAGAAATTTGTAAAAAAAAAAAAAAAAAAATCGAAATAATTATAAAATGTGTAAGGGTTTCGTGTCCAGGTAGATTAGTCAGTAGAGCACACCCAGAACGACCCCGGGCACCGCCAAGTCAGTGTATGATAGCACGCCTTGGGTGACTAAGACGTTAAGTACCAAAGTAAACTACTGGGAGCTGATGGTAGGTGTTGTGCTCAAACTCAGCAATTCATCGGGGGATCGCATTTGGAGATAGACGCCCTTGTACTCCGTGTCATTTTAAGATTTCTTTGGCTATTGAAAAATAGCAGATCTACAAGCTCATAGTGCGGCACCGATATATCTGCTCATAGCAGATATAAAAGCTATAAGCTTGTATATCTGCTATTTTTGAATAATCGTGAACATTTGAGCACATCTTTGAAAATATATATATTTTTAAAGCAAACATCCTATTTTTTTGAGAAAAAAGAAAGAAAATATGTTGCTATAATAGAGTGGTTCTCAAACTTTTTCAAGTCAAGGACCCCCAAAATTATATGAATTTTGGCTGAGACCCTCTCTCCCCCAGTCCCTCAAAACCTCTATAAACTCTATAATCTCAATCCTACCAGGAAAGACAGGGAGGACCCCCATCTCAAAATATTTTGTTCCAGGGACCACCCCCCAGAAGTTGTAACAGAATTAAAAATGTTCGCTACGGGAAAACATTTTCAAATATTTGCACACATTTTCACGATTTTTAAAGAAATTGCAGATCTACAAGCTCGTAGCGTGGCACTCGGTGCTGCGCTACGAGCTTGTATATCTGCTATTTTTGAATAGGAAAAGAAATCTTAAAATGACACCGATGCTTCCCCGGTCTAAACGGGTTAAGCATCACTTTGAGAGGGCACGAGACCACTTGCAAAGAATGCACACCAAGGTTGAAGAAAGTGGCATGGGAGACAGACTGCTAATAGAGACACCGCTACCAATCTTGGCCGCAAAAGATGTGTAAATCTCTTCACTTAAGAGAGATAATGAGGCTGATCCATTAAGATTGAGAACGCCCGCCTCTTCAAGAGCCGCTTCCTATAAATAAAAGAGGCCATCATTCCGCCCAAGCAGCTGTCCTAACACAAACCCCGCACGCCAACCATCTCTGGACTCTCTCTAACCACCCACTGAACTGGCTGTATCGGTAAACCTGTTGACTGTTCAAGTATACACTGCCATTACGCTGTTTATAATTAGCCAGACATTATTTGCACACCCTTGGCACTACTTTAGAATGTCTGCAAAGCCTCATATTGCTTGTGGCTTGGCACATTAGCGCATTTTACAGCCTTGTGAATCATCCTATTACCCTCATAATGTAAGTCGAGCTCTCGGCTGCATTCAATCTACCTAATTGTGCACTGGACTGATGTACTTACACTCTGTAAACGTCCACGTTCCTTCCGGTAGCCTGCACATACTAGAGATAATGGATGTTTAAGATGTTTTTATGTCCTACCCCAAGATTCAAACGCCAGTCTCCCGACTGAAAATAGCAGATCTGCAAGCTCACAGCGCGTCTCCTTCGAGACGCGCTGTGAGCTTGCAGATCTGCTATTTTCGGCGTCCAACTCCGTCGTATGGTGAAGTACAAATGGGGCTTAAGAATTTCAGAAAGGAATGACGTAGACGCGAGTGGGTTAAGGCAGTACTACTCGTCAACCAGTAGGCTAGGTGTCCTACCTGACACCAGGGTCTGACTTTGTCAATGGAAGGACACACACTGATCCCTACAGCTGCTGTTATGCATAGACATACATGCCTCTTGGATGGACTCCAGTATTGCCTCAAAGAACAGACTCATTGGGGCTTGTGGAGATCAGCTGACGAGCTGGGTGGGAATGGGTTAATGGTGGAAGAAGAATCCATGTGTATTGATACAGAATATTCATGCATATTTATGTGTGTGTGTGTGTGTGTGTGTGTGTGTGTGTGTGTGTGTGTGTGTGTGTGTGTGTGTGTGTGTGTGTGTGCGTGTGTAAATGGTGCATTTATATAGCGCTTTTATCCAAAGCACTTTACATATAGATAATATTGTTCCTGCTGTTCTACATACTGCCAACCAGGTGAATAAATCACAGATTGAGTCTTTAACGTTCGCTTTTATGAAATATCCCAGACCGTTAGAATGTTATGGAAGATGCTTCGGAAGCAGCACATATTGATAGTTTGAGCACTTCAAATGCTCCAATCTTAAAAAATAATAACCGAAAATAGCCCGTCTGCAAGCTCTCAATGCGAGAGCTTGCAGATTGGCTACTTTCGCTGTGCAACAGTCTTCCACAGAAGCCACGCTGGCTTCTATGGAATCGTGGAGACTGAGAACTTTAACCCATTAAAGCTCCTTACACACCAGGGGCGATTTTTTCGTGTGAATAATATGTTTTTTTTTAAAACCTTATAAAGTCAATGCAAGCTTCCACGGAGTGAAAAAGCGAAGCGAGAAAGCGTCTTTTAATTATTCGGAACGAGTCCGAATTTTGCGTATATTCGCCGGTGTGTAATGACCTTTAGACCTGCGGCAGATTCTACAAATGTCTTCTAAATACCAAGAGTTTTCTGAAAAAACATATGTTTCTATATCAGTGGTGCTCAAACTTTTTCATGTCAAGGACCCCCAAAATTATATTTATTTGGCCGCCGACCTCCATCTCAAAATATGTTGTTCCAGGGACCCCCAGAAGCAAAGATTTGAGTTACAAATGTTCGCTTTAAAACAATATATATTCAAAGATTTGCACACGTGTTCAAGATTTTTCAAAAATAGCAGATCTACAAGCTCGTAGCGCGGCGCTCGGTGCCGCGCTACGAGCTTGTAGATCTGCTATTTTTGAATAGCCAAAGTGTAAAATAATGCTTTTTTTTAGCTCAAATGAAAAAGTGACACAGATGCGTTCCAGGTCTCAATGGGTTAATCCATGTAAGTGGGCCATCCATGCAAAGTGTAGCCATAGCTGTGTAAAGCTCCCTGAGACTTTCTGATACGTGACAGGCAGCAAACACACAGTCAAAATCATTTTTGTCAAAATGATTGGGAGACCACCACTGCGGAGAGACATGGGGCTCGAATCCCCTGCGGTGCACCCAACATGGACGAGCATCCATATGAGCACGATTGGCCGTGTTCGCACCACGGGAGGGAAGCCAGGCGGCCGGGAGCAGGACGAAGATCTTCCCGGCAGGGGCTTGTCATTGCCATGTGGGCCAGTAGGGGCAGCAGTGAGAGAGGACAAGGACAACACCGAAAATGTGTGCGGAATTCAGGGATTGGCTAACGACTAAATTGAGAGAAAAGGAGGAAAGAATCATTTGCAACTCTAAATAAAAAAAATCACACCCTGTGTGAAGGTAGCGGCGCCTTTGATACATTTTGTCATCGATATGTGTTTATAATGTGTTTATAGCCATGTGTCACGTGAAGCTTGACCAATCACTTTGTTGACGCACCTGACCAATCAGAACGTTGACGCACACGGACAAAGTCAGGTATAGAGCGGCTAGCGCCGCTAAAAAAAAATATATATCATTATTATTATTGAGTGACAAATCACCTGCAAATATGTTTGAAATAAATCAAAACAACTCTATGGAGAATCTGACCTTCTCTCTTAGGCTGAGAGCGGAACAATATGCAAAGAACTGGAAGAAATGGACTTCTTGCTGTTTGATGGGAAATGTACAGTAACTCATTGATTGA
Source organism: Gymnoscopelus microlampas (assembly GCF_963454915.1). Taxonomy (NCBI): domain Eukaryota; kingdom Metazoa; phylum Chordata; class Actinopteri; order Myctophiformes; family Myctophidae; genus Gymnoscopelus; species Gymnoscopelus microlampas. The sequence goes on from NC_139944.1 coordinate 13,166,692, forward strand.
TTGTTGAAAAAAAAATGTAATTCATTAATATGTTAATTATTGTGTTATAACGCCCACCTCAACACAATTTTTATGATTTTTTTTGTTTGTCCTTACTTTATTTATTTTCGTTTTACTTTTTACATTTCTATGTATGTGTCTTTCTCGTATTTGTCCTTTTGTTTGTTGAATTTTCTACCTGGAAAATAATTTTAAAAATGAGTAAAAACATATCTTCTTGTGCCAAACCTTTCTGTATGCTCACCGCGATACTGAGTTTTAGTGAAACACTGACTGACACCGGCTCTGCTCAAAGCAATACCCCACACTGGTAGAATATTAACATTTTTATCATGCATAGCATTTGACCTGATGGACAGTGAACCTCTCGTATTGACTATCCTGACCCATGGTATTCACCACCAGAAACCTCGCTTTCATTCTTGCTAATGCAGGATCAAGTTAAGTGTTCATGATCATCATCTCATAGAATAATAATTGGACAAAAATGTGAAAACATTCTGCTTAACCCATTAAGGCCGGGAACGCATCTGTGTCATTTTTTTAATTTCTTTGGCTATTCAAAAATAGCAGATATACAAGCTCATAGCGCGGCACAGAGTGGCACGCTATGAGCTTGTATGTGAGCTTGTATAGCGCTATGATCTGCTATTTTTGAAAAAATAACTGTGAAAATGTGTGCAAATCTTTGAATATATATATATCTAACAAACATTTTTAACTAAAATCTTTGCTTCTGGGAGGTCCTTGGAAAAACATATTTTGAGATGGGGGTCCGCGGCCAAATACATATCATTTTGGGTGGTCCTTGACATGAAAACGTTTTAGAACCACTGATATTATAGCAACAAGTTTTTTCAGAAAACTGTTAGGATTTAGAAGACATTTGTAGAATCCCCCAGAAGCAAAGATTTGAGTTTCAAATGTTTGCTTAAAAAATATATATACATTCAAAGATTTGCACAAATCTTCCACGATTTTTCTAAAATAGCAGATCTACAAGCTCATAGCGCGGCACTTGGTGCCGCGCTATGAGCTTGTATATCTGCTATTTTTGAATAGCCCAAAGACATCTAAAAATGACACGCAGATGCGTTCCCGGTCTTAACGGATTAAGTGAACTATCGCTAACGAGCCGCGATTTGTATGCACGTGTGTGTCTGTGTGGCCGCAGCATGAGAGCACTCCTCAGGAATACGGAGAGGGTTGAACCACTGAGTCTCACAGAGGGCTCTTTGTACGGTACGTGCACATTGCCTCTGAACCGCCGTGTTCGCCAAGAAAGAGAGCCCCCCAAGCTGCAGATTTGTTTGGCTGGCGTTCCTTTTGTTTATTCCACTTGCTTTCAGGTCCCCCTCTCTCTGCAGCTGACCAGAGAGAGAGATATAAAGTCCTGGACTTTGAGATCAAGAGAAAACAGAAAGGGAGCGAGAGAGACAGAGAGAGAGAGAGAAAGGGAGAGGGAGGGAGATACTGAGTGAAAGAGACAGAGTGTGTCTTCTGTCTTGAGAGAGAGAGAGAGAGAGACACCATAGGATGTTCGGTTATAGTTTCTTACTTTCACCCGAACACACAAATCGTGAATCATTACAACGATGTGAATTCAGTGCCACTGCCTTTAACTACTTTCAACCTGCCGTCCTTGGTCATCATGTCATTACACTGTCAAACAAAATCTATCAGATCTATCTTTCTATCATGGTGACACGTTGTGAGTTTGCAGAATGGCTTTTTTGCTATTCATCATACAACTAAGTAGGTGATAAGTAATTAAGCCACGCTATTCAAAAAGTGTAAGATCTAGTGTGTGTGACACACAGACAGACAGATACAGACACAGACACACGCACACACGCAGTCACCTTCAGTTTACCATCAGTGGCGTCCAAGCCAGTGTTTGTGCAAAAACAGACCTGTTTGCTTTCATAACATACTCCGTCTCAGTGATAAATACCATGGTAACCAGAAGGCTGAAACTCGGGAGCCGGCCAGGGCTTTCCACACATTAACAATCAGAGTGGAGCCAGTATATGCAAGAGAGGCTGCTCTCAAATATTGGATCACAGATGAACAGACAAAGAGGATTAATTCATTAGCAATATGTTGGGAGTTATGGGTTAGGCTTTACTCTGCCAACAAAAAAAGAAGAAGAAAAAATAAAAGTATTTCCTTGGCAACCTGTGCAATGAAGTCTGATAAAAGTTTCTTCTACCTACACCCAGTGATGGAAAAAGTACTCAAATTATTTACTTAAGTAACAGTACCAATACTGCAATATAGAAATACTCTGTTAAGTAAAAGTCCAGAATTCAAAATTTACTTGAGTAAAAGTACAAAAGTATTGGCATGAAAATGTACTTAAAGCACCAAAAGTAAAAGTACTTAAATATTTGAAAATAGCAGATCTACAAGCTCACAACGCGTCGCATCGCGGCGCGTTGTGAACTTGTAGATCGGCTATTTTCGTAGGTAGTCTAATCATGCACATACCTGCCACTATGTGGACCTAGCAATGTGTTTACACTTTCACATATTGTGTGTGTGTATGTATGTATATATATATATATATATATATGTATATCTTGGACTTTTTAATGTTTTTGACATGTTTATTTAATGTTAGATTAATGTTTCCTCCCTGCTTTCCCTCTACCCCCCGCCCCCCCTCCCTTTCTGGAAAACAACAAAATGATGGAGCTAAATGCAAACATGAATTTAATTTCACCCAGTTCTTTACATCTGTAAACCAGTGATGTGACAATAAAGTTGATTCTGATCACTGAATTGATTAGAAATAAAGAGGTGTGGGAGAAGAAACGGTCCCTATTTTGAGCATATCATTATAGGCAAAACAGGCAGACAGCAGATCTACATTCTACAAGCTGTCACAACGAGTCACAACACAATGCATTGTGAGTTTGTGGATCGACTATTTGCACTACATTTTGAAGTTGGGCTTAAAGGGATAGTTGACCCCCAAAATGACTTTTTTTCTATCGACTAGTCACCCCATGGAGACTTAATTCATGAATGTTTCTTATTTTTTGTCGCATTCCTATGCCAATAATTTGATGACCGGCAGCGGTTCCGGTAGGAGAGAAAGAGTCTTATTTGTGTCTCCTACCAGAACCGCTGCCTACCGGTCCCCTGGTCATCAAATTATTGGCTTAGGAATGCGACAAAAACAAAAACATATCCATGAATTCAAGTCTCCATGGGGTGACTAATCGATAGAAAAAAGTATTTTTTGGGGTGAACTATCCCTTTAAGTGGTTAAATCGGTGTGTTTAAAGTTTAGTGTAATAGTGCATTCAAAAACCGCTTTGCACTGGTCGAGCCATTGTCTTCCTGTGGAGAGAGCAGAGAGAGCAGTACCACTACTCTCTCTCTCTCTCTCACTCTCACAGCGCTCAGATTTTCCGCCAAGTCACTGTGCTCAAAGTTCTAATTAATTGACCCAAGGTGCTTCCATTGAAATTATGGCTTCATGTGACACATGGAAATTCTTTGTGTGATGGAGGGGAAACCCTGTGTGTTTCAAACTTCACCAAACACTGTCAGGGAACTTAAAAAAAAAATGCATAACTTTCAAACGCAATGTGGCTAGCTAGTGGTTTTGTTTATAAATACCCCACAGTCCTGCAACTGTTACCATGGTGACGACTGGGAAGGAGATGACGTATTGACCGATCTGCGGCCCTACTTAGCGGTGAGCACGGAACAGACTGATTGTCATTAGTACAGTCCAGTATAAGTACCATTGAGTGAGTGTGTTTAATAACATATTAGGACAGGACACGTCTAACACCACACATCGATGACATGCCTGTTGTTGCTGCTGTTGTTGCAGCTTGATTAATTCCTCGCTTTTCTGACATTGTCAACGGGAGAGGTGACTGCAGATGTATGTCTTACACACACACACACACACACACACACACACACACACACACACACACACACACACACACACACACACACACACACACACACACACACACACACACACACACACACACACTTATATCACCCATTAAACCTTCCACCCCATTATGGGTAAGCTCTCAAGGTTTTACCAAGCACAGACATTAAATATTAATATCCATGCATTGGAGGCCTGCTGTGTGGACATAGACATAGCTCTCTCCTCGCCTCAGAGAGGGATACTGGAGCTGCACAGGAGATAACAGGAAGCAAACATTACAATATGATATAGTTTGCAAATGGGGAGCACAGTGGACCTGACCGACAGTAGTCAGGTTAAGTCAAATGATGCTTGATTTGTATAGCACAGCTTATAACACAGGGAGGGAACAAACCTCTATGTGCCTTACAGGAAAATGCAAACACAAATACAGACCCACGTTATCTTAAGGGGCAAGGAGTGGGGTCGGGGTAGGTTGATTTGCATATTAACGAGAGAGAGAGAGAGAGCGAGAGGCACAAATCTTGCAAATGTTGGCTTAGAGGTGGCCGTCAGCTCATAATGCTTCGTGACACGATATGAGCTTATAAATCGACAATTTTTGCCATTTCTTTTTATAACCTTTTCTTTAAATGTTTTTTTTTTTTAATGTAAAACCAGTTTCACCTATAATGAATGACATGCCAAAAATAGGGACACAAGGATGAAAGACATTATATTAGATTGTTATAGACGATGTCACACATTCTGAAAGCAGCAAAGTGTGCCAAGTACACTTTTTGTGTGAAGAAATGAACTTTCAGAAGAACACTGTGCGCGAGGGTGACCCAAAGACACGTTTATATGAATGTCAGAGTGATGGTGACCTTGGTTGCATAATACATATGCAATATCCTGTGCATACCTAACACAATGCTGCTGTTCACAGCCAGGGAATTCAACAAATGCCTTAATCTAAAAAAAGTCACACCGACTGTGTTGCACAACTACAAGCTTTTCATAAGCAATTATTTTGGTTAGCATCTTATCTTCTAAGACACTTTTATTGTGTGCGTGCGTGTGTGTGTGTGTGTGTGTGTGTGTGTGTGTGTGTGTGTGTGTGTGTGTGTGTGTGTGTGTGTGTGTGTGTGTGTGTGTGTGTGTGTGTGTGTGTGTGTGCGTGTGCGTGCGTGCGCGTGCGTACAGAGAGGCTATGTCCAGTGAGTCCAGGACTATAATGTCAGCATAAACAGACAAGACTAAGTCTCAAACGGCTGAGTCATCCATCTCCCCAGCTGCTTTAATTCTGTCCTGCTTTCATGTAAAAGGTCAGAGTTTGATCCTTCCAAGCACTAATGTCAGGTTTCCAACCTTCTCTCACGCTCCATTGCGTGCACTATCATTGCCTTTCCCCCTGTCAACAAATTACGGGAGAGCCATTGATGATGATATCATTCATGAAATAACTTCATTAATGAACAATTGGTATCAGCCAGTGCCAGGGCTCTGTTACTTGGCAACCTGCCATGTGTACTGTCAATCAGCATCACCTGGGCTGTCATTATGAAGTGATTGATCCGATGGCTGGAGCAGCAAGACCCTGGTAACAGCAGAATGTTTAAGCCCGCTTTATGCTTAATACCAGGGGTCTTCAACAGGGGGTCCGGGGGGGCCGCCAAATCTTTGTGTGATAGGATTGTGATTGTTTTTTTACATGAACCACTTGAACCCCGGCGTCTCTATTCTGAGTGGAACGTTTGCCAAAAATAGCAGATCTACAAGCTCACAACGCCTCGCAGCGCGAGGCGTTGTGAGCTTGTAGATCTGCTATTTTTGGCAAAGAGGTTTGGTACAGAGGGGAAAAAAAGACTAAAGATGGAAGGTTCAAGTGGTTAAATGTCAGTGTATGTCTCGAACATACACTGATGATAGTGCTGTCAAAGTCTAAGAAATCTATGAACATGTTTACAACAAAATGTTATACAATATGTAGTGGGGGGGGTCCCTGCTTCTTCTCTCTCTCAGCCAAGGGGTCCTCCTTGGCCTGAAAATGTTGAAGACCCCTGCTTTATACTAAAATAGCTGATCTACAAGCTCTAAGCCGAAATAAGCTTGTAGCTCCGCTATTTCAATTGCGCGCCGCCACGCGCAAAACAAAGTCTAAGTCGAACCTAAATCTTGGACGACAGCAGCAGCAGCAGAAGCAGCAGCAGTTCAGAACGCTAACTCATTGTCTGTCTGTGGTCTGACCCTTAGCTCACTTCCTGCCTGACAGGAAACACACTGCACAGCTCAGCCACGCCCTTCCTGTTCACCGCGTCAGTATTGAGTTTGTGCACACATGCACACATTCCGCCAGAATGTGTGTTTTGACTGATTTAAACTCCGCCGCACGCCCGCGGCGCTAGCCGACAAGAACAGATCTTCAACTAATGCCGACGCGTTACATCACGACACGCTGTCTACTTGGAAATCTGTACTTTTTCGGCAAGCATCACTGTTGTGCGGTGGTGTATGAATTGAGCGTTTCACTCCATCCGACTCTCTGGCCTTCCTCCTCCCTGTAGAGAGTTCTTCACAGCAACACTTCCTCATCCAGGGAAGCCGCATAGACGGCGTCACGTTGCGGTTATTGCAGCCATTATTCACGTGTGTTGTTAAAAGACAACTCTTGCCACAACTGGTGACATAATGGATCATTTCACCAGTTTTACCTTGGGGTCCCTATTTTGGGCATTATATGCAAAAAATAAACATAAAAAAAAAGCTTGGAGATCGACTATTTTTTAAACATTTTGAATAGGGCTTAAGTGGTGTGCAGCCGCGTCACTTAACGAAACAAACAGATTTTGTTTAATGTTTGGACTGTCTGTAATTGGATATACATGTTTCTGTTTGTACATGGATGCATATCATTTCTTGGTTTGTCCACCAGAGAGTAATATTAGTCCACCAGAGAGTAATATGCTTATGCAATCATTTGCATAATCTTAGTGGAGTTATGTGAAGACCAAAATCTTCAATCTCGTGTTTTAATTTGATTGTGAAGTGTGAATGTTTGGACCCCAGGACGAGCAGCCTTCACTGCGGTGAGAACTAATGGGGATCCGTAATAAGCAATAAACCTTGAGAGCTCATAATAATGAGGCGGGTTTGGTCAACCTTGGCTTTCCTCTGCTGCTAAACCCCACGTCTCTGCTCTTGATCCACAAGATGTGTGTCTGATCGGCGGAAAACACTGAGGCCCACGGCTCAGCAAACATCAGGATTACACATGTTGGCCGTGCTCCCTTGGGCTGTAATAGCGTGGTGGTGACCATGGTGTTTGACCACTTAAGCCCTACATACGATATACGACAACGTGCCACATCGCAACGTTTTGCTGATTAGCTATTTTCGCTATATTGGGGGGGGGGGGGTACCAGGGTTAACCCATTCAAACCGGGAACGCATCTGTGTAACCGTATTATCCATGTTTTATACTTTGGCTATTCAAAAATAGCAGATCTACAAGCTCATAGCGCGGCACTCTGTGAACTTGTAGATCTGCTATTTTTTTTTATCTTGAACATTTTGTGCCAATATTTGAATATATATATTTTTTAAGGATTTTTTTTGTACTCAAATCTTTGCTTCTGGGGGGGGGGGGGTCCCTATTACAAAATATTTTGAGATGGGGGCGTCGGCGGCCAAATACATAATAGGCCTAATTTATTTTGGGGGTCCTTGCATGAAAAGGTTTGAGCACCACTGATATAGCAACAATAGCTTTTCAGAAAACTGTTAGGATTCAGAAGACATTTGTAGAATGGGTCTCAGGTCTAAATGGGTTCATGTAGTCAACATAACAGCTCTAACAGTGCAGTGAGGAAAACAGTATTTAGTGCAGAGGTGGAGCCCAGCCCCATGCTGCTTCCTCGTTTCGATGCATCAGTTCCCTCAGCTCTTAATCAAACCTCTCGGTGGACAAAAGGGCAGGTCGTTTTTCACCCAATGCCCGTGAGGCCTGAGCTCTGTCGGGGAGGGGGGCTCTATGCTGACTATGTGTGTAGGCGTGGAACTGTAGTGATAGGGGTGAAATACTCATCATCACTGTGCTTTAATCTGGCAGTCATATTCTAAATAACATCACTGCCTGAAGGTGAGTTCTGAATTGGCACAGTTTTGAAACGGTACTCCTGTGCTTGTAGACTGCCAGGCCGAGGCCTGTGTGTGTGTGTGTGTGTGTGTGTGTGTGTGTGTGTGTGTGTGTGTGTGTGTGTGTGTGTGTGTGTGTGTGTGTGTGTGTGTGTGTGTGTGTGTGTGTGTGTGTGTGCGTGTGTGTTTGATGGAGAAAATAAAGGTGGCTGTTCAGTTCTGCCTGTAATCTCAAAGACCAAAACACAGACGAGCTGAAAAACAGGAAATCAACCTGCCGCACCAGGCAGGTGGTGATGAGAGTCAATATGTGGCATATACCACAGCTTTCAATGGGGGGGGGGGGGGGGGGGGATTGGGAAGGAGAGGGGAACAAATAAAATAAAATCATAAAAAAAGATTTACATATATAAAATGTTAAATTTTAATTCAAATTCAGTGCATAAGATCAGTGTGCCTGACTTTTAACTTGGTGTCCCTATTTTGGGAATGCCATTTATGGTAAAGCGAAGAATTGTATGACATTTTTCAGAAATAGCAGATCTACAAGGTCAGCTATTTACCGTATTTATCAAGGGCTACAGACAGAAGCTACAGCTATTTGGGGATCCTTGGCATGGAAAGAATAGGAACCGCTGGCCTATACAACGCAGATCTTTAGGCATTTTTAGACTCCTGGCACAACAGCGAACAGCCTCGCTAGAAACTATACTTGACTACTAACCAAATTCCCAAAATGAAACAAATTCAGACCATCGCAAAACAAACAGGTACGAGGTGTAATAAGCTATCCCAGATATCGTCGTTGTTGGGCGGAAACCTTGTATAGCCATATTTCAACGTTTTAGCTTTTTTTGTAAATGAATGTCCTACTTTATTACACTACAAGAGTCAGTGTCATGAAAGAGCAGCGAAAATAGCAGATCTAAGCATCAGCTTTTTTTTGCTATATGCAAAAAAAGAAAGAAAGTGAAAGTGTTTATATAGTGTGTCTGTAGGCTTTATAAATATAAAACCAAAAGTATGAACTTATTCCGTCGTATGTCCTTAGACCTTCAGCTGCGTTGCGGCAAGCCAGTCCAGAGTGTCACCATCCAGGTCAATTAAACCAAGATCACCATTCGGTGGCCGGCATTTGGGGCAGCTGGTAATCACATGTTCCACAGAGCTTGTGACTAAATAATAACTACATTGGATCCATTTGGGACACAGGTTTATTCTTTCCATTTCCTGGAAAGCAACGGTTTCGGACATACAAGGTTTTCCACCCGATGATATGCTGCTGTGCTATGCATGCAGACCGTAATAATGAAGCCAGGCAGACTGCACGATAGGCTCTATGCACAGCAGCCATATTGGAAAGAAATTGTGCCTCTTCCTTACTCCCTTCACAGGTGTTACCAATGATACTAATGAAGGCTCTGTTCCATTCAGGTCAAACAGAGAGTCAGGGTTGCTGATATTGTGCATGTTGGCTCGCTGGAAACACTCTGCTACACCAGTGGGTCTCAAAGTGTGGTCCAGGGACCCCTCATGGTTCCTTGCGGGGGTTCCAAATGGCCCCTTACGGGTGTGTAACTCTCTGAGAGAGTACAAATGGAACCAAATGGACCCTTACTCTCAGAGTTTTGGGGGATCCTTGCAATTAAAAGGTTTGAGAACCACTGTGCTACATCAAATTGAACAGAGCCTTAATCAATATCATTGGTAACACCTGTGAAGGAAGTAAAGGAAGGGGCCCAATTTCTTGCCAATATGGCTGCTGTGCATAGAGCCAATTACCGTGGCATGCAGACCACATAGGAGGAACGAGAGACCTCCGACATAACTGCGCCTATGAAGTCTACGAGAGGGGAATCCATTCAGTACAGCTGCTATTCAAGACAGCTGGCAGGGCTAGCTGGCTGACAGACTGATGGCAAAACAGCCCCTCCGAGGCCGTTTTCATCCATCCTCTAACATTACTCCGTCCTCAAGCGCTGTTATTCACGCCCTCCCTTCCATCATTCCCTTCGTTTCCTGTTTATCTTCATTTGGGGTTGAAATAGCTGAGCTCTCCCTCTCCCTCCCCTGTTCTCCAACCCGTCCATACTGAGTAAAAAGGATCCTGTGCAGGTCTCTAGAGGAAGCTCCAAATAAAAGGCTGATTTCTCAGGCAGCAACGAGGACTGGGGGGCAAAGAATGAGCCTTTGCCACAGCAGACAACCATTAGTCATCCACCTGACCCGGTGCCCTCCAGCCGTCACTGGCTCACCATAATCACTCGCGGGAAAAATGGAGAGGAGAGAAAAACAACAACACTAAAGGAAGATGCATGCTGAGACGTCTCTCCATCTGGATCATCCTGCTGCACTGCTCTCTCTCTCTCTCATTGCTACACACACACACACACACACACACACACACACACACACACACACACACACACACACACACACACACACACACACACACACACACACACACACACACACACACACACACACACACACACACACACACACACACACACACACACACACACACACACACACACACATTTAGCAGGTGGCGCTTCATTCGGAAAGCTAACAATGCTTTGCATTTACACTCATGATCTATAAATGTAATCATCGGGGCAGATGGTTGTGTACTTGACGCTGGGTAGCTAAAAGATATTAATGGGGGATTCATACGCTTGGGGAGAAAAAAGATTGATCGCGTGTGCTACAACATTCTCTGTCTTTTAGGATTTCAGCTCGGATCAGCTTTGATTCTCCGCCAAATGCTTCTGGTTCTAATTTGTTCCCTCCTCACATCTAAAAAAAGAAACCATCAGCCATTCTATTCCTGATCTTTCGGACCCCACCCCACCCCAGCAGTGACCAGACCCAAATATTGCCTCGATCCCAACACTTCATCTGGCTACTTTCAAATTCAACTCAACAAATAATAATATCACACAGCGGACAAGTGTTTCAACAGTGTTCTCGTTCTTCCTATACTGTATAAGTGACCTTGCTCTGGCGCATAAACCTACTGTTGGTGGGACTCGTTCATAATAGCGTTCTGTTCTTTAGGGGTGACGGCTCCGTGTGGGGCTTCAGTCCAACTCCAAACACACACACACGCAGCCCGCGGGCCTCATCTGTTCATTGTGGGCTGGATTGAAGGGGTTAACCCCCCGCCCCCCCCCGCCCGGCTCCACCCTCGCTCTGTTCTCCTCCATCCTCAGTATTTTGCCGGCTAAAAAAGGGCCTCAGTGTGGGAGAGCGACCAGACTGAGGCCCCACAGAAAACCACATAATTACAAATCACAATAAAGCCTTCAGTGCTGTGGCAGCCCCGGCTACGGGCTCAGCTGCAGCCCTCTCTCTCTCCCTGTATATACGCTCCTTCCTTAGTTCCTTCCTCCTCCTCCTCCTCCTCCTCTTCTCACTCGTCGTTTTCACTGCGCCAGCCCGGCCCAGCCCCATGCAGACCCTCCCAGCCTCCCACTCTCACACGTCTCCCCCCAGCTCTATGCCCTCCTTTTACTTCATCCTGACGCTAACGCTCTCTCCCCTTTCTTTCTTTCTTTCTTTCAGCTTCTGGAGTCTCACTCCCGCCACTCCTGGTTTTCCAGCACCAGGGAGTGGGGAGGTGAAATTGGGAGGGAGTAGTTAGTTTGGGGAGACGGTCATAACCACATTTCTCTGTCAAAAAAAAAAAGATTATAATGCAGGCTCTTGTGATTTGGAATTCACAATTAGACAAGGCCAAAAATACTTGATACTTCCGCGATGTCACACTGGCACACTAGGGCTGTCACGATTATGAAAGTTTACGTGACGATTATTTGTCACACAAATAACGACTTAATTGTGTTTTTGTCGTTGAACTTTGGACATTATGAATACAAATTACATTTCTGTTTGGCTTTTAGGCTTTGAGGTTGCACATGGCAGATATGACGACATGTACAAAGAAATGACATGTTTAATAACTTTAAACTTTAAACATTAACAGTGGAAATAGCCGTTCTACAAGCTCACAACGCGTCGCGACGCGCTGTGAGCTTGTAGAACGGCTATTTCCACTATTCTTGAAAAAGTTTGAAAATATATGAAAACATTTCAACATGGAAACGATTATGACAAACATAATTGTGCTCATCTCAAATAATTGCCATTAGGCAATGATGTAATAATTGTGACAGGCCTACGCACCACCCCCACATCTGCTATTTTTGCGCATTTTTAAAAAAAAATCTTGAAAGTGTGAGAACTACTGATTTGTAGGAGCGGCCTCAAACTGTGGAGGCGTGTTCAGAACCACAGAGGGGTTGTGTCGTCCTGGAGGATGACGATGCGGTGTGTTATTTGTCTGATGTGACTCAGTGTTTCTCTCAGCAGACCTGCTTCCTCATTTGGGCCACATGACGCTGTGTTTAATCCATCCGCACAGTTCTCCTCCTCATTACTACACAAAAGATCTGCAGTAATCTGGTTCTAAATCACTGCAATGCCACCACACGCAGCCTGGCATACACACACACACACACACACACACACACACACACACACACACACACACACACACACACACACACACACAGGTAGGGTATGGGTGTACGAAAATATCGATACACTTGAGTATTGCGATATTTTGTGTCGCGATTCTTGCTGTATCGATATTACTGTATCAGTACTGTATTTCTTTTTTCTTTGAAGAAAATGTTCAGAACCCAAGATATCATGATTTGAAAATGTTCTGCTCCATTCACTTCTTGTTTAACTTCTTACTGAAAAAGGCTTTATCTCGGCTCCTAAGCACTTTTTTTACAATGAATTTTGGCTCTGGCACTCTGCCAGAAATAAGTCAGGCACTGAATGAGTTAACGGTAAAATTTAAAAAAATGGATACAAACAGAACACACATACTGTACTGTACACACATACTGTGTACACACACACACACACACACACACACACACACACACACACACACACACACACACACACACACACACACACACACACACACACACACACACACACACACACACACACACACACACACACACACACACACACACACACACATACATACCGTTTGGATTCACATTGCATTCACATACTACTACACACACTAGCACACGTGCATGTGAGGGAACACATGCAGAGTATACATTAAGATCCCACTACACGGCATGCCTGACACAATTTGCGTTCCTCGCAGAGGGGGAAGATAAATTGCTCATTTCATGGAGTGGCTGGAGACAGCAGGGATAAGAAGAAAAACAGCAGAGGCTAACATGACCCAGAAACCTTTTAGCTGGGGCATGTTAGCAGAGAGAGAGAAAAAAAACACTTAAAAACAGAAGAGAATACACAACCATACAGGTCTGACTTGCCTGCATGGGTGCTTGATTACCCCCATCAACATGGTACAAGTCCTTAAAGGCCCTTTAGCCACTTACAGTACTGTAGTGAGTTACATGCTGCTTCCCAAGCCAGTGCTTTTCATCATAATAATTAAGGCAGGCAAGCTTCATCCCAGCTTGCAGCGCGGTGTGGTTTGCCTGTGTCATACAGTGGAGGCTGGGAGGCCTACCCAGGCTTACCCAGCTATAGCCATGGATAATTGCTAAAAGAGCGATACACCAAAGTAACAAACGCCTAAAACAAAGCATAATACGAAGCCGCCGCTCCGGCTTTGACCAAACACAAAGAAGAACACTTTCATTAAGCTGTTCTTTGAGCACAAGCTTGAAGCGATGAATTTCCTACTGTAAGCCGAGCGCAATTACGGCTCAATTACTCGCGCAGTACGTCAGTGGCGGTCTGAGACTCGAGGCAGACGGCTGAGGTCAGCTTAGGGCGAGAGTGGCCTGTCCTTACCAAATTGCTGTGCTTGTTGGGTGTGAAATGCTGAAACCAGAGAACGGGGCAATGGCAGAACAGTCATTAGCTCACCTTAAGGTCTAGACACGATGCACAGAGACAGACATCATGGTTAACTGGCAAAGAAATGCACATACAGGAAAACAGTAGTCAAATAGCCAAACATGGCATCATGGGGTTGGACGTAGGCTTGTGCCGATATAAAAACGTTCATGGTCGAACCGGACCAAACTGGCTATACCGACTTTAGTGACCAATCATATTCTGTGACCACTTGGTACTTACTTTTCTTCTAATAAAAGCAATACTACTTTTTCCATATTCAGTGTTTATGTTTCAGCTCATCTTCAAATCCATCATATTGCCATATTGCCACATTTTCTATTTTCATTATTTTTTCCCCAAGTGAGTCTTAGAAACTTAGAAAACTTTCTATAGAGACTAGTTTCTATAGGTCACCATTTTTGGTGCTACTGCCGTCCGCGTTCATCGCGTCTGCTTTGTTGACAAAGGCGGGTTGTTCATTTATCATGTCATGCACCTTGGATTAATAGGCTATACACTGGATCAGATAAACCTGATTTTTGAACAGCAGCCGTTGTGACCAAATGTTTGGATATCACACTTTTGTAAACAACAAGTTTGTGATTGTGACAGTGAAATGTGATCACCTTGTTACCCGGTCCGTGAGCTCAGAGTAATTCCCTATTCTGATCATTCTTTTTGCATATGTTCTGTCTTTTGCATTTGATGTGTACAATAGCAACCAGAAGCAGCTGCAGTAGCCTACTACATGCGTGTTTGTGTTGGAACAGAGCCTTAATTAGTATAATTGGTAAGACCTGTGAAGGAAGTAAGGAAGAGAGGCCCAATTTCTTTCCAATATGGCTGCCGTGCATGTAGAGCCTAAGGCAGCCACGGTTTGTTTAGAGTGGCTGCCAAATACGACTGAAACAGGAGCAATAGGCCTTCCTGGAGATGACTGTTGTTATTTCCTCTGTTTGTATAAGACGTCACTCACATTCGGATCGGTTTAGTGGTCATTGTTGATTGCATAATGTGAAATTGTTTCTTAGTAATGGGGAGTTTTTCCAAAACCCAGCTCACTGGCATGCTAGGACGGCATAGTCTCAAGTCTCCTAGAGAGATACTAGCAGGCAGCAGGTTTGTTTGGAAACCTAATTGGGAAAATCTAAAACCCCATGCAGTGGTCAGAGCAGACAGGGTGGGTGATATAATCAATCGCATCACCATGTGGTAAGAACAGCGAGAGAAGAGGCAGAGATACATACACCCTGCATGTTTTTTTAATAGAACTTATTCATACAAAAAGCAGCTTAAATATCTATATAAGCTTCCATGAGTGATCTTATCGACATCACACGTGGAATTTCTAATTTCTAGGTTGGTCTGTCTCGTGGCCTTCATGATCATATCTGCACGATGAAGTCCAGGGAGAGTCCTTGATGGTGCAGTTTCAGCGGCACACAGCCTTGTGCCGGAGAAGATATGGGATAATCAGAGAATTCCTCATTTCCATGGACATTTCAAGGCGCTGCTATTTCCCCTGAGTGGACACACACACACACACACACACACACAGAGGCATGCTGTGTGTGTGTGTGTGTGTGTGTGTGTGTGTGTGTGTGTGTGTGTGTGTGTGTGTGTGTGTGTGTGTGTGTGTGTGTGTGTGTGTGTGTGTGTGTGTGTGTGTGTGTCACCAGAACCTGGTGGTGTAATATTGAATATTATATAACAAAACAAACTTTAGGGACTTCCGGAAATACTAAAATGCACATGCAGTGTACACGCTTACTCACACGCGTATGTACACACACACATGCGCGCGCGCACACACACACACGCTCGCACACTGAACCTCCTGACTTCTAAAATGTCTGATTAAATAAAGCTTTCCTGTGAGAACACATAATCTTTGTGGATATGAGTGTCAGTGTAACGTGGTATAGCTGAGTCAGTCCTCAGTTCCCTCTCCCTCTCACACAAAAACCCAAGGTGATGATGTGTTATTATCCACCTCTCTTCCTAAACCTCGCCCTGCGTGACTCACTTCAGCCAAAAGGTACAGTGAATAATAATGCATATCTCTGCTGTCCGGCAGAAACCAGCTAACTCCAAAATGTTCATTTTTCAGGAAATGACTAAAACAAAACAAAAAAGTGGAGTTAGGAGGTTTTGTTCATCATTGATAAGAACAGCTAAATGGACCTCCAAGCTCACAATGAGGTTGGAGGTCAAAAGGGGGTGGAGCCTGGAGTCAGCAAAACCAGCTCCAAGCTCCAACTCCACCCCCCCCCCCCCCTTTAGTGGACTTAGCTGGTTTTGTCAGAGACACTTTTTAATACTTTTCATTGGTTCAATATTTTTTTAATCAACACACAGATGTAAAGGCTGTTCAACAGCACTGATTTATGGGGAAAAAATGCAAAAGCGGAAAAATGGAGTTAGCTGGTTTCTGCTAGACAGCAACGATATGTTTGTTTGTTTGTGCGTGCGTGCATGCATGTGCGGCCGTGCGCACGCCGTACGTGCGCTGTACGTGCGTCATGTTTGTGTCAACAATGGTATTATTATTTCCATTTTTATAGGGGGATATATACAGTATATCCCCTTTTTGCAGTGTAAGATAGAGAAAGAGATGTTTAGAGATAAAGACTGAAGAGGAGAGGTATAATAGACTGTGAGAGAGAATCACACATCTTTCTTCATCATATCCACACAGCTGTTTCTGACGTCCTTCTGCTTCCCTGCCCCCAACACCCCGCTCCGATAGTGGTACTACCAACACAAGCACACACACACACACACACACACACACGTGACATGGCACATCTCACAGAGTCTCAGACTGCCTCCCACATGCCACCGTAACACACCCTGCCCCATAATCCAAAACACACGCTTGCAAACACACAGACCCACACTTAAACTTAGCACAGGCCTGCTCTGGCGAAGGGTTTAGGAAAGGTAGACACTAGAGCATGGTGTATATATACACACACACCGCTTTATAGAGATCTGCACTTTTAGGAGCCATTTTCATAGGGTGGAAAACAAAACGACACACCAAGGTACAAAAAAACTCTTTATGGTCGTACTACATTCTTTCCAAACAATCTTTTTATACCCTGAGGGCTGTGTTCAGACAACGAAAAATAGTGACTGAGTATGATGAGCTATAACGAATACATGCCAGGAGGAAAGTTACTGTATCTCTCACTGGTTAAATGGAAGCCATCGTAAGCAAGCAAAGTTACAGTATAAAGGTCTACTCCTGGGTTTTGTTTTCACTGTACTTTCAGTCAAAAGTAATTACTGCTCCAGCTCCTCTGTTGCTGATAGTGAAGGGTGAAATGTAGTTTTTGATTACCCACTTATTTAAAGTGGTGTTGAACTCTGGTAGAGGAACCTTGGGATGGGTCCAAATATTGTTCATCATTTTTATCTGTTGCTTCTGTGTTCTGTGAGCAAAGATCCAGAAGTAGTGATTCCATTCACTCTCATTGTATAGTGTAATAGAGATCTCAGAAATCCCACTTTTCTCGCATAAAGAAACACGAACAAAGCTGATTCTGCAAAGTCCAACAGTGCTGGAGATTAGCTGTTCACAGACACACAGACAGACACACGCGCGGACCGATGGACGGACGGACAGGAGCGAAAACAAAGTCTCCGCCTTTGGCCGCCCGGCTCGGTCGAGACAATCAATAAAGATTGGCCAGGTAACTACGGTATAAGCCTATACAACCCAAGGTTAAAGGTTAAACCACAGTTCAATAGCACCACACTGACACTTGTTTGAATAGAATATGGTTAGCGGTGCCTACTAGTATATAAAGACCAGAGTCAGCCAAGTGATGCAGGATGGGTGTGCTGGTTTCCTCAACCAGCCAAACAAAGGATTAGCATCTACTTCTGTTTTACTTGTTACTGCAGCCAGTATAAAGAGGAAGTGACAGATGAAGGGGGTGGTGGGTTGAAACAGGAAATGGCAGCATTTCCATCTGCAACACAGCAAGAACCCACGGTGCAAAAGGGCAAGACAAATATTTTCAAATATTACTTACAATCAGCAGCAAAAGGCTAAGGACACAACCAATGTATATGGGCAGTCGGGTAAAGTAACTAAGTACATTTACTCAAGTACTGTACTTAAGTACAATTTTGAGGTACTTTTACTTTACTGGAGTATTTCCAATTGTCTATACTTTTACTCCACTACATCTCAGAGGCAAATATTGTACTTTTACTCCACTACAATTATTTGAAACATTTTGTTACTAGTTACTTTGCAAATATAAATTATTACATTATAAAACAATAACCACTTAAGCCCTATTTTATACCTAGATGCGACGCATTGTGAGCTTGTAGATCTGCTATTTTCAAACATTTTTGTACTTTTACTTTTGGTACTTTAAGTACATTTTTAATTCCGGACTTTAACTTGGAACAGAGTACTTCTCCATATCAGTATTGATACTTTTACTTAAGTTAAACATTGGAGTACTTTTTCCACCACTGTATATAGAAAAGTAATCACTTCTTTACCGTCTAAAATAAAGTTTTTGAAACGAGAGGCAATTCCAACAAACCTGTTTATAGAAACAAAAGTGCTTACAATAGATCAGCTGCACTGGAAGGCCACTAGAGAAAACGAGATAATGAAAAAGAAAAGAAAAAAAGCTCAAGGGGAGAGATGATTCATTTTCGTCATCTCCATGAAATGTATTGGTTTCCAGGGAGGGTCTTCATTTGCAGAATAGGAGGAGGGCTCTGATTAGTTTTAGAAGGTGAAGGCAGTGTGGTTACGCAACAACTAATTTCTTTACTATAATCGTATATTTAATTTGAACCTAAATTCAATTTCCTGGAGCAACTTTGAACCTTTATTATATGGTGATTAATATTGATGAGTTAATATATTTGGCAGGAGGATGTAGTATACGAAATTAATTTAAGCACAGGGTAAGGGTTAGACAACGCCATGCAACACATTGTGCTCTGATGAAGGCCAGGCGCCAAAACGCGTGGGCTTAAAAGAAAATGGTTTAACTGAGAAAAAGGTCTTGCAAGGCCTGTCACATTTATTACATGACTATCACCTAATCGCAATCATTTCCATGTTGAAAATGTTTCACATATTTTTTTATAGTGGAAATAGACGACGTACAAGCTCAAAACGTGTCGCATCGCGTTCTGAGCTTGAAGAGCGTCTATTTCAGCTATCAATGTTTTTTTTTTTAAGTATGAAGTTATAAAGTATAAAGTTATGTAAGTTATTGGTTAGGGTTAGGCATATCTGACCTGTGCAACTGTAGTTTACTCTTGATTTATTGAAGACTGAGGTTACACAGTATGACTTTCATTGTATCACAATGAATTGTCAACTACAATTTCATGACCATGACTGCCCTTCTTCACCCATTGCCAATAGACAAGCCCCCCACTGCCCAGTTATACTGCAGTAGGGTCACTGAATGCACCATTAGTTCACCACATAAAACACATCAAACAAACACACTTGCAATTACCAATTTGGTTCAAAGCAACAACAAAAAAGGGAGAATCAGAGTGAATAGTTAACACTTCATCTGCCAGAGTTATTTCAGATTTTTTGCTGTTGTCTGCCAGAGATTTTTCATTGAAATTTAAGAAGTACTCAGGAGCCGAGATACATAATTTTTAAGTGTTTAAGTTAACAAGGAAGTGGATGGGAGTCTTTTCCTTCGAAAAATCATATCTCCTTGGTCTTTGGGTCAAATTGAAAAAAAAAAAAAAAAAAAATCCAATATTTTTTCATTTTTTTCAATAGAACGCGTTTATGCGTGATTGGCGGCCAAGTGCGCTATTTAATAGATCGCATTTATGCGTGATTGGCAGGAATTGAGTTAATAAACAAACGGATCATCGGAATCACTTCAAAGTTTTCAAGGGAAGGGGAAGGTGCAAATCTTTGAATATATATATTTTTAAAGCGAACATTCGTAACTCAAATCTTTGCTTCAGGGGGTCCCTGGAACAAAATATTTTGAGATGGGGGGGTCCGTGGCCAAATAATACATATCATTTTGGGGGGTCCTTGACATGAAAAGGTTTGAGAACCACTGGTGTAGGAGGCTGAAGAAAATGATTACAACAAGCCACTCCAAAGAGCACCAGGCTCGTGCACCTGCGTGTGTGAAATGATGAATGCCGCCTCTCGTTTCCTTTTTTCGCTTTTCTGAAAGGTTGGGCTACAGAAGCAGCTCTGTGTCACATGCCATCACTTGGCTCGCCGTTGCACAGCACAGGGAACAGAGACACAGGCATGCCAACCGTCCCCAGTTTTCAAGAGACATCGCTGATCACAGACGTAGCGCTATACTATTATTCTCATGCTGCAGAAAAATCTTTGTTTAACAAAAAAAAAAAAGGTGTACACCACGGCTGGCTTCCGATTGGTTGAGAGGCTCAAAGCAGCGGAGAGTGCATTTATATACTCCGGGAGCACCGCGCCTTCCAATGCAGGAAATGACAGAGTAACCCAATGAGTGAAGGAAGTGAAGTGAGTTCATTTCCTGTAAATGAGAGAGAGAGGAAGGGAAGGGGGGGGGGTGGGTTTTACTAATGGTTTACAGTATGTGTGTGTTTAAGCGTACATTACCCCCCCACGTCCCCCATTGATTGTAAACAAACTGACGGTTCACAACAATCTTTCATGGGTCGTCGACGTATACATTATTCCCATGGACTGTGTGATGGGAGCGGGACTGCGTCTAGAACACACAAACGTTCTCCTCTTGACAACAACGTTAGACAATGGCCGGCGAGATACAAGGAGCATAGTTTGACTGCAAGATAAGATAAGAGCCTAATAGATGAGATTAGAAAATCTCCCTTTCGCAACGTTTGTTTTCTAAACCTCTGTCATTGTCTCTCTCAATAGCTTTCTAAGTTTTATAGACACGCGTGCACGTGGCTACACGCGCGCGCGCACGCACACACGCACACACACACACACACACACACACACACACACATACACACGGTCTGCCCTGCCTCATGCATTGCAGCCAGGCACACACACACACACACACACACTCTCTATGACCAGAGCCCGCTTGTATATCCTGTTTAGCCGAGCATGGCGGTGTGTAGACTCTAACTCAGCAGTTACTGTACAACTTGCTCCAAAAAATAAAAAAAAGACAGGAAAAATATAGACAGACTATGCCTGGGCTTCAGTGTTACTGAAATATTCACTGTATGCTATTCTTGTACTCGTACGAAACAGTGTGGGGGGGAAAAGAAGTATGGTTGCGTGGTGACGAGCGAGCATGGAGCCAGCAGTTGTGGACTTCTCATGCCGTCGGTGCTTTTTAAGCAGGGTGGATAGCGCTGGCCGCTCCCTGTGGACTCGCATTGAGACAAGCAGTCTGCAGGAGCAGGCTTTATCTTCACAAACGCTCCCCGTAATTGCAGGATGAACCCCACCCCAAAACACACACACACACACACACACACACACACACACACACACACACACCGAATGTCACACAGCTAATAGGGCAGCGCAACTGTAAACAGCAAATAAACAAGATCCGTGTCTCGCAAAAACACAGGCGGTAAACAAGGCAGTATAGCGTGCTGAATAAGCGCCGTCCTCGTGGCCTCACTGGCCTGTATGTCGGATCCTATTCTCGTTGTGATTATACGGTAATTCAACAACACGGTTCCCGTGTACGGCTCCCATGAGATTTCAACGTGACTTGGGTTTATGAGAGGTCAGGGCCCAGGCGTTTCAGATGGGGTTTGTTGTTTGTACCTGTGTGATGAAGCAAGCAGGTCAAAGTGACTCTCTTGCCTCTTCGAGAGAGAGAAACCCTGTATAATCAGCCGACTGTAATTATACCAAACACCCACTGAAAAAGTCACCCAACCAGCTGTAATGAGAGGGAAGAAGTCCCTGTGTGTCTATGCAGCGCTGACCACAACATGGACAGAACCGGCAATAAAGCCCGTCTCCTACGCGTACGTAGTCATCAAGTATGACGTTTCTGTTTCTATACGGGCAACTCCACTGCCAGCCAGCGTGTTGTTGTTGCAGTCTTTTCAGGCTGTTCCACGAAAGCATTATGAATATTTATGAGTTCTTATACTATATGAGCAGATTATAATGCATTACAAGTATGTTTATAATGGATTATAGACATGGCATGCAAAGCAAGTGTTACCAAACTGTACTTTATAATTAATAGTGAGACGTTCAGTGGGATTTCCTTCTTAAATTGTTCTTGGAACAAACACGTTCAAGTCACTTCTGGCGAAGGTCACACCCCTGAAAAGGGCTGGAGAAGTAGGTACAGTAATAACAAATGTCAGGAGAAACTGACTCTCTTGACAGAATCAAGTTTTCCAGCAAAATACACACCAAGTTAAACACCTTAATCACTGACTGCTGCTATAGCTGATAGCAGGGTAGGGTCAGGAAGAGGCTAGAGCTGTCTGCTACTCCATCTACTCACACCACAGCTTTCACTCTCTCTCTCTCTCTCTCGGGTTAGGGTCTGATGGATGGCGTTTCGGCAAACCGTAGCAAGCAGCCAGCCAGCCTGGTCGATACGGGTCGCCTCTCCCGATCAATACCGAGTGTGTTGTTCCAAGCTCAGAGAAAAGCGAGTTAATCAACACGTTTAAGAAAAATAATGGTAACCGTTTGCTCCCCCCCCCCCCCCCCCCTCCTAGACTCCACAGGAGGAAACGGCTCTTGCAGAAGTATCACACCACTTACGATTTAATACAATTTGGCCTAACCAACATCTTATGCAGTGGCAATCGACTGCCTTCTCGATTAGCCATGGAGAGGAGACACGCGCGCGCACACACACACACACACACACACACACATACACAATAATTGAGCTCTGTTGGAAGAGACGGTAGTCCAGAGAAGGACAGGCATGTGTGTGCAGTGTGCACCTTTCTTCTTGGCTCAAATAGTGTTTTGACAGTGGTAGCTGTCGAGCACAGCGGTGCTCTCAGTTGGGAACACAGGATGTGTGCCTATACCATAAAAAAAGAAAAATCTAATCAAGCCTCGATGTTGATGGTTCAAACAAATGGTGCGTGTGTGTGTGTGTGTGTGTACGAAATGATGCATGTGTGTGTGTGTGTGTGGGGGGGGGGAGTTAAGAGTTTAAGGAGTTATACTTATCAGAGAGGGTATATATACTATTTACCGTAGTATTCAATACATAAATGTGTTTTAAAACAGATTTGGGGGCCTTTTAGGAGAGTAATTGTGGGGAGCAATAGGCTCTATGCACAGCAGCCATATTATCACTTCCTTCACAGGTGTTACCAATGATACTAATGAAGGCTCTGTTCCATTTGGTGGAGCACAGTGGTTCTCAGATTTTTCATTTCCACGACCCCCATAACTCTGAGAGTGTACAAATGAACCAAATGGACCCTTACGGGTCCATTTGGTTCCATTTGCACACTCTCAGAGTTACACACCCGTAAGGGGCCATTTGGAAACCCCTTAAGGAACCATGCGGGTCCCTGGACCCACATTTTAGACCCACTGGTGTAGCAGTGTTTCCAGTGAGCCATCATGCACACTATCAGCACCCTGACTCTGTTTGACCAGAATGGCACAGAGCCTTCATTAGTATCATTGGCAACACCTGTGAATGTCTTCACAATGTGGCTGCTGTGCATAGAGCCAATTTAGCCCTGATGAAACCCTGTTGATTTTAGGATGACATTGAAGCCGTTTGTCCATTGTTCGTGACCAAAGCTGATACGTGTATTACGTCTGACACAGTCACCACAGCTCATGCATAAAAGAGGAAAGAGAAAATGTATGTTTGGTTTGGTGTCATCCGTCTTTCTCTCTGCTTGTGGTCAAACAAGAAAACAGATTTCTGAAGAATGAGTGGACATTCTTATAGCATCGCAGGCTTCTCTTTTAAATCCCCCTCCACAGAGATAATATTATATGCTTAGCCTAGAAATATTTTTAGCCCCCCACCCCAAGGCGTGAGTGATGTAATGCAGTTGTCGCCTCGCCTGTCTGGTTAACTATTTGATGCCTTGATCTGTGACTAAAAACTGCTGAAGGGCAACACAATACATCAGCCTTGCATTATGATTTGCAGATGTGACTGACCATGTGACTCGGGAAAAGCCCACACATATTCCCACATTCTAACAATAAGCATGTCGTATACGAATGCATGACATGCATGTAATATAGGATCTATCACATGGTAAGGGGAAGGCTCGTTCATTCCCCGTGGAAATGAATAGCAGAACTGCTGTATCAGTTGTTTTTGTTCAAACTCAAACTAGATGGACCATGCAATTTCTGCTGAGAATATGATCAGCATTCCTCAGTTACAGGCCAATAAAGCTGTCCTTTTGTGTTCCTCTAGTTCCATTAATCACGCCATACCCATCAAGCAAGACAGCTGCAGAGAAAGATGGTATATTCCACTGCGGACCTAAACCTCACACACACACACACACAGAGACACACACGCATGCACGCATAGTGGATGTGGTGCTCGTTTAATGTGCACATATGTGTCCAGGTCTCTTTACGGTGCAATGTCTCGGTTATGAATGTATTACACAATAAACAAATCACCATCCTCTGTGACCACACAGTGTGTATTCCTTATGCTAACATGTTTACATAACGCCACGGCTCATCAGGCCTGTGAGCAAATGTGTTTCTCTGCATTTACATGAGGGCGATGAGTGTGTGACTGTGTGTGTGTGTGTGTGTGTGTGTGTGTGTGTGTGTGTGTGTGTGTGTGTGTGTGTGTGTGTGGGGTGAACTGTGCATCAGAGATGTTCACACAGACCAAGCTACTATTCTTATACACAGTAAAAAGCAGCGCACGCTGCCAAGGAAACTTTCCATGTCTACTGAACTGAAACGAGAGGCTAGAAAAAAGAAAACAGACAGAAAGAAATAAGCCAAAAATGAATGGCAAAATTTGTCATGTTTAGTTGGAGAAGAAGGAAGGGGGAGGCGATGAAATACCAATCAAAGTCTAGAATCTGTAGGGAGGCCACTGAACATGGGTCTCCTGTTAACGAATGCATTATTAAGCCTGCGAGTCAGATACAGTAGGAGCGCGAGCCCTCTGCTGCATTAACTAATGGCTTCCTCTAGGGATGAGCCACAACGCAAAACAATCAAACAGACATCTTTTTTTTCCCTGCAGCGTAATTGGATGAAAGTGGTTACCATGGAAATATCCAATCCCATCTATTTGTTTACACCAGGTAAAGCATGGATGGAGCACCCGTGTTGCCCCCGAATTGCTAGTGGTTAAGACTCCCTCGACTCTACTGAAGGAAGGCCCCCTGATTCAGAGATCCATCACTTCCTTATTTCTGTCAAAAGTCTATAAATAGCAGCTCTGCCTCTCCTTCATCTGGGGCCCACAGCACTTCCCTCAGATTCTGTTTAGTTTGCTTTAGTAGAGAGGGAGGGAGGCAGGGCGGGGCAGGGGGCGTGCCATTCCAAAGACATGCTCTATTGGTCAAGGCAGGATGGATTTCTCCTTCGCCTTTCCAAGGCCATCGGGATGAAGAAGAGGCCAGGTTTTTCTCAGCTGTGCTGTGAGAAGAAGATGCCTTGGATAAACGTCCTGGAAAAAACATCAAAACAAATATCCAACCCCAACACCTTCTGTCTCTCAAGACAGAGTGAAATAAACAGGCCTTCATTTAGGTGTATTACTCATACTCAAGACAGCGAGCACTACTCCATACCATCACTGTAAAACAGAAAAGAAACGTACTCTGTACTATAGTAAAAGACAAAAAGAGTATGGTTTCATCTTGAAGCCATTGGTTTGTGTGTGTGACCACAGCTGCCACAGAAGAGGTATCTGGATTTCACCTGACAGCAACCCTGGTAGTTTCTCCACGAGATGCTACAAGGGATTTTTTTTATAAATCAGACCACACGCACTGACATGTGCCAGTAAAGGAGAGGAAGACGTCTTTCCTTCGCATGACAAGTCCTTCTCGCACGAATCTTGTGAAGTTTCATTTTGGATTTTCAACGTGTCCCATAATTCCTCTCTCAGTCCCTGCTGCACACCTGCGCACAATATCACTAATTACTGATATGAACTCTACAGGGGAGAGAGCACACTGTGTAATTAGACTTCAAACCAGGGCCAATGCTTCCAAACCATCCATTTCACCCAGCACTGTAGAGACAATAACACAGCAAGTTACCGTCTGAGTGCTCTTTTCTCTCAAGACAGAGATTGGTTAATCAATTTAGACTTTTCTTTGACGCTCATATAAAAAGGGAATAATGTGTATGTACTGTACCAGTGGTGTGTTCTAGGTTTTTCGGAGGGATACGATAATCATTCCCCTGCACGACATGCATGCACAACATGTCGTGGAGATACGCTAGCGCGCTTTCAATGGATAAAATGGTTAGCAGAGGGCTACGCTTGACTACGAAAATGTTCTGCAGGTCACACTACGTATGTACATAGCGCAACATGGTAGAACACACCACTGGTATATGTACTATATTACTTATTTATAATCAATAAACACTTCAAGTTTCATCAAGCCCTTAAAATAACAGTCATGCAGTCAGTATGTAGCAGAGAAAGGACAATCGATACACAGTAATACTGAACCTTATTTCTCAGAATGCAGGTGCCCAGTATTGATGTTTTGTTTACTTGTTCTCAAGGGTACCAAAATGAAAAAAAAACTACAGTCACCAATGTGTATTTAAAGGACCACTTCACCCATTTTCAACCTATCTTCATATAATAGATCCTCACTAATGCTCCTGATAAAATGGTGAATCTTTTTGTACTCAGTCCGTGTCTCAAAGGAGGGCTGTGGACACTTCAGAAACCCGTCTACCAGTGACATCATCGTTAGGAAGTTGTTTTATTTTCGTCAATGTTTTTTGTTTTTTTTTAGCGAGAATAATGGCTTCCACTTTTAGCATGCTAACTTTCCAGGAATAGAAAGTCTGTAGTTTATATTCACTTGGATTCCCCATTGATGATGTCACTGGTAGACGGGACTCTGAACTGTCCACAGCCCTCCTCTGAGACACAGACTGAGTATGGTGCCATATTTTCATGAGCATTAGTGAGAGGACCAATGATATGAAGACAGGTTGAAAATGGGTGAAGTCATCCTTTAACTGTTTTCTATTTACTATTTGAAACTTCACCCATTTCAAGCCAAAGAAAATAAGAAATCAAAGTCTAAATCATATTAATAAAGAAGTGTGTGCATTGTATTTAGCCTAAATCTGAAACTGAATCTATTTCCACAGATTTTTGTCACTCATCACATAATATTCTACCCAGTTTCATTACTAATATATTGATTACCTCTACTGTATCTCAAGCAACTTTATCTGCAAGATGATTTTCATACCTTACTGAAATGAACGCTTCCTCGAAAATTAAACAAACTATGGTTTAAGAGCCATTTGGTTTCTAAATTGATGATGTCACCGCAGGGCTCGGTCAAGGCCAAGGTTGGCAGTGTTTGACCGTGTCGTGTTGATGTGCCGTACAGGTCGGCGTTCAATGTCATTTGTTTAAAGAGTTTGTTTATATACTTTTGGTTTAAATGGTCAATAAATATCCAAATTTATACAAGCACTCGACATTGAAATTCTTCAAGCACGCGTCTAACTCAGCTCAACCCAGTTGCCCCTCGCAGTAGAGTGTGTGTGTGTGTGTGTGTGTGTGTGTGTGTGTGTGTGTGTGTGTGTGTGTGTGTGTGTGTGTGTGTGTGTGTGTGTGTGTGTGTGTGTGTGTGTGTATGGTTGGTCTCCAGCCAGTGCTGGGAAAAGTGAGAGATGTTCACCCTCCCTGTCCAAACAGCAGCAAATTCATTATCAAACCAGTTACAGCCACAGTTTGAACGCAGCACACAGTTGACAGACCCGGTGAGAGTAAACCACTGCAAATCACTGACTGGCAGTTTCATTTTTAAAGTAGCTCCATATACAGAATCATAAAAACAATTCAATGAACAACTGGGTGACAATGTACAGTATGGGTGGGTGATGGGAATTCACCCGAAACAATCGTATCACACACGAGGTTGAACTTTATTGTAGCGTTGTATTTAGAACCACCTGACCAAAAACAGAAGTCCAGCTCTGTCTAACCTCAAATCTAGGCCAGGCCTAATACCACTGCAAGATTCTATCCAGGGTTCAAACATCTGCCAAAATTACACAGAGAATGATGTCCGATTGGCTCTATGCACAACAGCCATATTGAAAAGAAATTGAGCCTCTTCTTACTTTCTTACAGGTGTTACCAATGATACTAATTAAGGCTCTGTTCCATTCTTGTCTCAAAGTGTGGTCCAGGGACCCTCATGGTTGCTTGAGGGGGTTCCAAATGTCCCCTTACGGGTGTGTAACTCTGAGAGTGTACAAATGGAACCAAATGGACCCGTAAGGGTCCATTTGGTTCCATTTGTACACTCTCAGAGTTATGGGAGCCCTTGAAATTAAAACTTTTGAGAACCACTGTGCTACATTAAATGGAACAGAGCCTTCATTAGTATCATTGGTAACACCTGTGAAGGCCCAATTTCCTTCCAATATGGCTGCTGTGCATATAGCCTAATAATGTGTGTGTTCCGGACTGCTGTTCGGCCTCCAGACAGAAGCTCTCCAAACATTCTCAACCGAGGCTTGGGTGTTTCAGTCCAAACACACCAAAGACTCACACAAAGGCAGCATGTAGCCTAACATAACTGCCGGATGGTGCTGGACACCGAGCTGAGACAAGTGACCGGCAACTTCTCTGCCCAGGTGCAAGACAGCATCACCACTACTGTCACTTTTGGATGTATGAAATGGGGCAACGTGTGAGGTCACATTCATCTATCAACTGTTGCCCCCTCACACATTATTTTCTCATACAAAATGTTTATATATCATTCCCAATCTCTCCAGGAGACATGTCAGGGATAAAGTAACCACAAACATTTCAGCAAGCGGTACAGTAGGTCAAACATGTCTCAAGGTTATGCCACCATGAGATAATGAACTCCGTAGTGGTGTGTTGAGGCTGCAGCAATGCTCTTTGCATTTATAGGGTTTAATATTGGACAGTTGCAGCTCTATCGGCTCAATAAGAAGACAATCCGTGATGCCAACCACTTACCACAATCAATCATTAATGCCCTTCGGTGACTGTGCCCACTGTCTATGTTTAACTGTGTACTGACTGAACGTGCTATCTACCAGGTTGCATGCACTCTCTCTTGCACAGTGCATGGTTACTGTGGCAAAGCCATATCCTGCCACTTTCTACCTGTGGGGCTTTCTTTGTACAGAGTCTACTAGTAATATCCGATCGCAACAATGTAACCTACACCAGTGGTTCTCAACCTGAGGCTCGGGACCCCCAGGGGGATCCTCCCATGATTAAAAAAAAGGGTCTTTAAAGACTTTTAAATACCGTTTTAATACCATAAAGAAAATAAATAATACCATTACTGCATCAAAAGTAAACTATAAAAACTGGTCAAAAATTTGCCAAATTGTCAAATATGAGAAAGAGGCAACAATTGTGAAAATAGCAGATCTACAAGCTCACAACGCCTCGCAACTTGTGAGCGTGTAGATCTGCCATTTTCACAATATTTATCTGTGGAACCGAGTCAAACAAAATGTAATGCCTCGACTCCTACATTCAAAGTGCTTGTCAGGGAGGGGGGGATTCAAATATGATTATTTTGGGGGTCTCGGCCTGAAAAGGTTGAGAACCACTGACTTACACAATGAGTGTGAATGAGCAGAGTGGCCGTGAAAGGAGCGCTTACCCAACAGCAGCAGTTTCACTTCTCTGGATGCCTTCTCTCCATCTTCTCGAAGGTTTTTGTCAATCATTTTGGACCTCTCGGCCGCGGCTTTATCTTCCTGACTTACTGTACACCCCATGGTTCCTAGTGCGCGCTTCAGGACTGCTGCTTATGGTCAAAGATCACCCGAGGAAATGTTGTTTGAAGATCAAGGTTCGCTGACTGCGTCTGAAAGCGTTTTATTCCCCCCCAAAAAATGAAAGCTTCCCTCAAGCTGACACTTTAACTTAGAAGTTGAGCGATTCCCTCAGCTGACACTTCAACTTAAAGTTGAAGCGCTTCAAACTTCCCCTTTTTTGGAAGAGCGATGGGTGTCGCGAGTTCATCCACGAGAAAAAAAATGGAAAATAATCACAAAACGAATTCAATTATTTCCTAATTCAATGTGGACTTGGCAGTGACTGCTAAAATATGTTTTTCCAAAAAAAGAGTCGTTGTCCCAGGAGTCAATACGCCAACATCAGGACAGTTATAGTTGTCATGCGGGTCAAAAACTTTGAAGGACTTTAGGTGATTTTTTAATTAGGACAAAATGAGTAGATCCTTATAATAACCTCTAACCTATCAGCACAGGTTTTACGCACGAAAATGGGCCGCGAAGTTCAGCAAAAAAAAAGTATTCCAGCTGTTGAAATCGCCCAGATGGATGCCGATGCCAGTGAGGCTGTTGGACCTATATATTAAAACACACACTCCAACGTAAGCTATTCGCTTTTTTTTGTGCCCACTTACTTCCCTTCTTTTCTGTTAAACAACACTAATGCCGTTATGCATTCTTCTTTCTTCTCGTTCAGATTGATCACGTTTCAAGCCACACCCGTCGCCGCTGTGAAGTTCCCCAACCAACGCCGACAACACGGACACAGCGCTGTCACCTCCCAGCTCAGCAGCGGCTCCATTAAACACGCCCACTCCAGTGGCATCATGGGAAGTGTAGTCTCTTCCCAAATATCCCTTTATGTTTTGTTTCCTTCATTTTGTTAATTATTATTATTTCAAAACGTTTGAAGAAAAAGCAATCATTTTCATGAAGACATAATTTCAAAGATTTTTCAAAATAAATTCCATAAATTAGGAAACAATTGTTTAAGAAGTAGTGGAAATAGCCGATCTACAGTTAATCTGAGTTCACCAGCTCTCGCATAGTGTAGATCTGCTATTTTCTCTAGTTTGGGTCCTGGGGAGACTTAACATTTCTAAAAGCTAAAAGGTTTGGTAACCAGTGGGCTAGCTGATATAAAACCGAGGATAAAACGCAGTACAGAGCAATGCATCATAGTAAAAATGTCATGAACTTAAAATAATAATGATAATAATAATACATATTATTGTTATTATTATTATGATGATTATTATTATTATTATTATTATTATTATTATTATTATTATTATTATTATTATTATTATTATTATTGTTGTTGTTGTTGTTGTTGTTATTATTATAATATTTTAAACTATTTTTAAACACGATTTAATTAATTTGCTCCATTTTATTGCGTGAATGTATTTATTTATTTATTGATGTATTCATGCATGCATTCATTCATTCATTAGAAAATCTAAATAATACTGTTTTAAATTTAAATCACAGTCTCAGAGTCAAAAGAACATTTTCAATGCAGGAGATGTGTTGTCCCATGGACTTGACCTTTATAGGGGGTCCTCAGAGTTACTACAGGGGTCCGCCGAATCGTTGTGTGATAGGAACTTTAATTTTTATTTTGTATTAACCAATAACCACTTGAACCCTAGCGTCCCTATTCTGGGGGGAACATTCACTGAAAACAGCTGATCTGTGGGCTTGTAGATCAGCTATATTTCGGCGAAGAGGTTTGGTGCAGAGGGGAAAAAGAGCGAACCGAGAGCAGAGCCAAAGGTCAAGTTCACTATGAAGATTGAAGTGGTTAAATGTCTGTAAATAGTAGAATCTGCAACACGATTGAATACAATTTATGTAGTGGGGGGTCCCTGCTTCATCTCTCTCTCTCTCTCAGCTAAGGGGTCCTTGGCCTGAAATGGTTGAAGAGCCCTGATCTAACACGTATACACACTGTATATATGACCTTTATAAAGGGTCTGTCTGTCTGTCTGTCTGTCTGTCTGTCTGTCTGTCTGTCTGTCTGTCTGTCTGTCTCAGCCCCAGTACTAGGGTGCCATGGGGTCCCCAGCGAAACTAGTTAACATAAGCTTTGGCTATTAAGAAATAGCAGATATACAAGCTCATATAGTGCGGCACTCGGTGCCGCGCTATATGAGCTTGCATTCTGCTATTCATGAAACATCTTGAAAATGTGTACATATCTTTGAATATATATACATTTTTCCATGGCACAAAAACATTTTCAGATGGGGGTCCGCAGCCAAATGTATATCAATTTAGGGGTCTTTGGCATGAAAAAGGTTGAAAAACACTGCTTTACCCGACTTGCCGCACCCAAGCCATGCTACTCATGCGCTGAGTTGGCGGTGCCCGAGATCGAACCCATGACCTTATGGTAGAAAGGCGAGAGCTCTACAGACTGAGCTCCCCAGACACACGTGAAAGTTAAAAGGTTAAAGCTTTCAGTGGCGTGCACAGACATTTTGAGGGGCAGGTGCTCAAGTAAATTATACTTTTTTTTGTTTACTTGGTCTGCTCTTTTTTCCCTCTACACCTATACCTCTTTGCCAAAAAATAGCCAATCTACAAGCCCACAACGCCACGCAGCGCGAGGCGTTGTGAGCTTGTAGATCTGCTATTTTTGGCTAAAGTTCTCCTCAGAAAAGGGATGCTAGGTTTCGAGTGGTTATGGTAAAAAGAAAAATCATGTCACACAAAGATTTGACGGACCCCCTGTAGTAACTCTGAGGACCCCCTAGGGGTCCCAGACCCCCTGTTGAAGACCCCTGCTGTAAACTGAAAAAAAAAAAAACTTTTTTTCAAAAGGGCACTTCTGGTCAAGAGGGCAAAGGGCAGGTGCTCTAGCACCACCTAGAGCCTATCTGTGCACGTCCTTGCAAGCTTTATATTCTGATAGTAATCATTGCTATAGTTTGTTCAGTAACAGGGGTCTGCTTGGGTCGTGTAGTTTTACTCAAGGCACCAGAACATGGAGGGATGTTGTTCAGTATAAGTGGTGGTATTAAGGCCATGTGTGTTTGTATGTGCCTCCACGGGGCAGGAAGGTAGAGTATCTGTGAGCCGGTTGTGGTGGGCCGGTCAGGGCCGAAGTTTTGTCCCAGTCCCAGACAGGCGGATAGACAGACAGACAGACATGCTACAGTTTAATGTGTTTCACTCTGTTGTGATTTGATCCACAGAACATCAAGCCTCCTTTTATCACATCTGCCTGACACACACACGCACGCACGCACGCACATAAGCACGCACGCGCACACATGCACACACACGCACACACACGCACACACACACGCACGCACACACACACACACACACACACACACACACACACACACACACACACACACACACACACACACACACACACACACACACACACACACACACACACACACACACACACACACACACACACACACACACACACACACACACACACACACAGGAGGGCTGTGGACAGTTCAGAAACCTGCCTGTATGCTGACATAGAAGCCAGAGTTCTTGCATTAATCTCGTTTGAAAAGACCAAACTGCCTAGCGATGATGATAAAGCCGGTGTCAGTTCATCTAACATCCTGAGTACTTGTAGATCTGTTAACAACATGCTGAGGAGAGTTCTGCTTGTAGATCGATCTAAAATGCTGAGGACTTGTAGATCGTATCAGCCTCTTGGATGATGTCAGGATCTAATGTGCAATAAGACCACATGAATTAAACATGAATTTAACCTTATTTAAACATTGATCAAACGAGCCGGCTCCTGAATACAGCACTTGGCTGAGAATGAAACGGAAATGTAATTAAAGTTGAAAGAGAAGCGACATTATTGAACACATTAGCTCTGACATGTTTAGTTTGATCCATGTCACAAACCTTGTACCTCCATAATTCATCCTTTCATCTTTCCTTCATAAATTACTTCATAAAAACTTCATAAAAACTTTTTTTACACTTTTATATATATATATATATATATATATATATATATATATATATATATATATATATATATATATACATATATATATATATACATTTTTATATTTTTTACCAAACCTGGAAGATGGTTCCACAGGAGAGGAGCCTGATAGTTGAAAGTTCTCTCTAGGTCGAGATTCTAGGACCCACAAAATAAGCCTTCATAGCTTACTGGGAAATACTTGCGCACAAGTATTTAGTAAAAAGACAAATATAGATGTAATCTGAACATTCTTGGCTCAGCTCTTTTAAATTTTTGCCCTAAAATAGAGTCAAGATATGCTTGAATCTTAATAATACCAATTGTAAGGAATTCCTTAAGTCCAAATTGTATGGAAATTGTGTTCATTTGTATGTTGCATACTTTCAAATATTTGCTATGTTTCCCGGTTTGGGTAGGATAAGTGTTAACATAGGGTTAAAAACTAACCAGTGGGACATTATTTCAGTCTGGTACATGGCAGAATCTTAAAAAACACACTTCAAGGATTAAGAAAATGCAGTTAGTAAGAGAAAGTATTTAGTAAAAACTGAAATATATATGTTATCAGCTCGGCTTGCGTTTTCTTTTTTTTGTGCTGTTTTTGTCCTGTAGCCTAATAGGGTCAAGATGTGCTTGAATCTTAATAATAACCACTTTAATTAATTCCTTGGGTCCAAATTGCATGGGATTTTTATTTTATTTATTTGTCTCTGGTTGTGTCCTTCAAAAGTTGTGGTCTTTTCTATTTCTTCCATTTTCAGATTTGGGTTCAGGATATGTGTAATAAAGGGTTAAAAATGAACCCCATGGGACATTATTTCAGCCTGTTACCTGGCAGAATCTTAAAATACACACTTCAAAGATGAAGAAAAGCCAAGTGGCGGGGAAAAACCCACCCTATGCGCATGGAAGCCTATTGTAGTTTATTATTTTATCATGACATACAGTATAGGTCATATTGCTCTATTTAGAGAAGCATGTGCACATATTCAAATATGTGTTGTTACATGTAGCCTATGTATAACACAGAGACAATGTTACATTCTGTGGTTTGAAGTAAAAGTTGTTTAGTTGAAATAGTCAGTGAAAGTGACACATCTGGCCCTTCTGGAACATTCCGTGAATGGAGATGAGTACATACTGCCATCTAGAGGAAAATCAGCACAACATTTAATGCCAGACACTCACTATGTATTTACATATGTATGATACAGTACATGCAGTTGTATGCACATACAGTACATGCTGATCAGTACATACAGTATATACATAACACATGCTTAGATACTGTAAATGTATGTATACTTTTTTCATTATCACAACAAGACTAAATTCCTTCTTTGCTTTTCAGCTGTGCCTCATCCAGAGAACACCATGGCTTCCACTCAGGTAGATAAATATAGCAACTCAAAATAAGGTGTACCTTGATCACATGTTATTGTTATGCTTGATACATACATGTTATGCTAATCCCGTTGACAGGAAACCTCTGCAAAAATATTGAAAAAGAACAAGGTGAATCTTGTCAGGTGGCTCAGCACAGATTTCCAGTGCATTCTGCAGCATGCACACTCTGGAGACATCGTTGATGACAGAGTGTATCGACAACTGAGGCATAAAGCACCGCCAGAAGATGCTTGTATTGACTTTATTGATACATTGGTGTCTAGAGATTCACAGAGCTTATAATACACAACTCAAGGACTGGATTCTTTCTCTTGATCTGCCAGGTAATAATAAAAAAGGTGAAATCTTTGTGCTGTCCGGCTTGGCCGTGTTCGGGGCAGGGAAGCCAGACTGGGAGGGTGATCTTTGTCGCAGTGCTGGTGGTTATTTGGCATAAAGAATACATTGGGAGAAATAATGGGTAAAAATATTTAGCTGCTCTAAATTAAATAATAATAAAAATGATAATAACAATATAATCATCTTTGTGCCAGGTGAGGGTAGCTAACAGTAGTGTGTACTTTTAATCGAAACTAATCAAATATTGTCATTTTCTTATCTCAGTTATGTAATCATTATCTCATTTGATCAGCTGTTGCATTAAACAATGGTTGATATAACCAGAACATTGTACAAATTATCCAAATATCAGGCACACTGGCACAATGAAATCACACATCATTATAGAATTTGACCAATGATATGACACTGATAAACACAATGAGCAACAAAAAATACATATCTTTTTCCACCAAAGATCAACATTATCAGTTATCACTAATGCCCCATGAAATCCTTGTGCTCGTTTTGTGCACACGTCCACGGGCGCAACAACGGACAAAACAACAATGATCGCCTGTGTCACTCGCTCCCCGTCTGAAACGGCCTTAAGGCTGTTAGAAGTGCTTAAACTTAAAAATGATGTTGTACTAGTCGTTTTGAGTTGAATTTGTTAAAATATATTAAAAAAACACTATAAAATGGTGCTGGTACTCTAATGGCGACTAGCTGTACTGACGGTCACCAGATAATTCGACCCAGGACAATTCGACCCGGTCAGGTCGACCCGCTTTCGACCCGTTGGACCGGACAATTTGACCCGGACCCGGAATCCAGGACAAGGAAGGCATCCCCCTGACCAGCAGAGGCTGATCTTTGCCGGCAAGGTACTGGAAGATGACCGAACCCTGTCAGACTACAACATTCAGCACGAATCCACCATCTTCACCGGAAAGACCATCAGCCTCGAGGTTGAGCCAAGCGACACCATTGAGAATGTGAAGGCCAAAATCCAGGACAAGGAAGGCATTCCCCCTGACCAGCAGATGCTGATCTTTGCCGGGCAGCAACTGAAAGATGGCCGAACCCTGTCTGACTACAACATTCAGGAAAAAAACACCCTCCACCTGGTGCTGTGTCTGACGGGGGACATGCAGATCTTTGTCAAACCCCTCACAGGAAAGACCATCATCCTCGAGGTTGACCAAAGCACCACCATTGAGAATGTGAAGGCCAAAATCCAGGACAAGGAAGGCACTCCCCCTGACCTGCAGAGGCTGTGCTTTGCCGGCCAGCTACTGGAAGATGACCAAACCGTGTCTGACTACAACATTAAGAACAAATCCACCCTCCACCTGGTGGTGAGGAGTTGAGGCATGCAGATCTTTGTCAAAACCCTCACCGGAAAGACCATCACACTCTTGCAAAAATCCACCCTCCACCTGGTGCTGTAACATTATTCCATATTTAGAATTTTGTTTTTTACCTAATATTGGCATAAGATTAAAAATGTAAGCACGAGTCACGACTCAAAATAAATAATTGAAATGTGCTACTTTTGTGGGGGTTTTTTTAAACTTAATTGAACATGGTAACTCTTTATTTGACATGGATTAGGTAGAGGGATGTCAGACATGTATATTGACATGGCTGGGTATTTGTTACTGGGATAGATAGATTATTTTCTTGTTGGTATGCTGTTGCAGGTGGTCTTAGTTCCTGTAGCTGTTGTAGTTGAGAGGAAGACCTACATGTTTGCTGTCTTCTCATCAGTATAGTGATGGATCTTGTAGGGGTAAGAAGGTTCAGAGGCACAGTATATGGCTTTCACTGTGCCTGTTACTTTTCTGTTCAAGCATATATGGCTATGATGCATGAGTCCTCTGTTCACATGCACATCCAGAATATCTCTGTAATCTTCATTTATCCACTTCACAGACAAATAGGGCCGTTTCAGACTATGATTTCGGGTGCGCACTCCAGACCGCTCCGTTTCCGAGTGCGCATGGCTGGCCCGCATTCACACTGGCCAAGTCTCTAACGCGCTCGAATACACTTGCATATATACCCCCGATCCTATAGGTGGCGGCACGCACATAGTGCTTCGCCAGTGGACACAGACGTCATCAACTATGCGACAATGTTTGTGCTGGTCGCGCATAAATATAGGGTTGCCGGCATAGGGTTGCCGGCCGCTGGGGAGAGAGTCAGGAGCGGACTGAGCGCACAGCGACGCGAGCGCACAGAAGTTAAGGCACAGACTGCTGTGTTGTTGGCGCGCGTGTTGTTGACAGACAACGGATGCACGCTTATGAGAAACAACACAAATAAAACCTGGTGAAACACTTGTGTGCATTTGCGCAAGATGAGGATACAGGAAACATTCAGTCTAAATGTCCAGTTTACTAACCTTCACAACAACTACTACTTTTGTATTTGAAACCTTACATTTCTCTAAATATTATAAACTTTCACGACAGCTTAAGTACAAAAATATATAATTTATGAAAAGGCAACTAGCCTATACAGTGAAGTCGGACTGAATGACTGAAACCTTGTATTGTGAATTGTACTTCCATGTACTGTTTCTCATGTCTTACTAAATAAAGTAACGTCTTTTCTTTTTTTACTCTCTTTGTGTGGGGATTATCTGGCACATGTATGTATCTGTTATGAAAGAGAAATTGCATCATGAGTGAAACGGCTATAGTCCATGGGAAACCATAAACCTACGTAGGCCTACATCTAAATGAGTTATATTTACTTACAAATTTCAAATTACAAAGCCTTATAAGCTATATATTTCTGGGATGCATAGTAGCTGAAACTCCACAAGATATCCACAAGATATACTATTATATATATATATATATATATATATATATATATATATATATATATATATATATATATATATATATATATATATATATATATATATATATATATTGTTGCTGTCATTATATGGCCATGACACGGCCTCTCTTTCTATCTCGCGCTCTCATTCTATTTCTGTATGTAATGTTTTATATAAATAAATAAATAAGTTTTATATATAAATATTGCGGGTTTTAGCGCATCATCCCACGGGTTCATTTGGTCATTTAATGATGAAATTAACCCGCGGGATCCGGCCATGGTTGAACCCCTGTGGATTGATCTGCGACGTGTTTTTGTTGACTGTTTTTGTCGAGTTTATATACCGTCACCTATTCCAAATAGCGGGCCACTTCCGTCAAACAGTACGCTTGCTTTCACACTGCAGCGTACCGTCTCCGAGGACGCATGATTCGGATCCGAGACTGCCTCCGGAGGTGGTTTCGGGAACGGAACGGGGATCCGTTTCGGGGAACGATACGCAACGTTCACACTACCACAACATCAGCCAAGTGGCCCAGGGTGCGCACCCGGAGCCGTAGTGTGAAACCGCTATTAGTGTCACGCTCCGCTCCTCAGCCCTTGGACCTTGACTGCCCTTATAAGGTTTTAGACTTATTAGGACTTGTTCTATAGTTCAGTTGTTCTGTATTTCTCATGTATTTCTGTTCTGTTTGGTTTTGGTTTTCTGTTACTCTGTTGTTGCCTTGGTTTTGTGCATCTTATTTTGTAGTATTGTTCCCAGTGTTTCCTGTCTGCTTAGTTACTGTTACCTGCCTAGTCTTACCAGTCTTGTGATATTGTCAGTGTTTCCACCTGTGTCATCTTAATCCCCCAGCCTATCCCAGTGTTGATTGTCTGTTGAGTTCACCTGTGTCCTGTTAATCCCTGTCTATTTAAACCCTGTGTTTGCACTGTAGTTTTTGACCTATGTCAAGTTTGTGGTCAGTGCTAGTTTGCTTCCACCCCATCTGTCCTGCCTTGTTCGTCTGCTTTTGGGTCCTACCCGTCACTCATTCCTGACAATTAGCTTCCGACCAGAGCACTTACATCGTAGCCAGATAATAGAATAATATAAATTAATAAAAATGCAAAGACAAAGTTTGAGCACCCCACATAATAGTCATCATTCTAAATGGGTCAAAGATCCAAGTCAAGACTTGTTAGCTATTAAAAAACACCATATCCCTCCATGTTTTTGTTACCTGTCAGAATGGGGGGGGGTTAAATAATTAATCGACAATCATTCACATTAGTCACAGAATGTGACATTTGTATTAGCACCATAGATTCATAAACTGAGTTCCTGGGAATTGTATTTATTTCAAAAGTATGGTAGATACATTATGCATGCATATAGAAATATGGCATAAAGTAGAGCATTTACCATCTTCTATATGATTATATTTATTTATTATACTTAAAACTCCAGAAAGGCTACTCAGAAGATGACTGACCTCATTGAACACAGCACATCTAATACAATTAAAAGTTAGCTTGATATAATCCAGAAGAAAGAGGTGAATATCGCCTGTCTGCTTTGTATAAATAGGCTAATACATTTAGAGAGAGATTGAGAGAGTTAACTGGTGTAACAACTAGTTACCTGCTCACAAAGTTTCTGACTGGGCGGTATTCGCTTTGGCAATTTCATCAGGTTTCCAGGGGGTGCATTTCTCCTTTCCGACATGTCGCCTTTCCGACGTTGACTAACCCTATACCTAACCCTAACCTTAACCGCACGCGGAAGCCACTAGTCGGAGTGGTGAGATGTCGGAATGGAAGGAGCACCCCGTTTCCAGGCTAGACAGTCCATATTATTGATCCATTCTTTAGATGTATCAATACTATTATATAGAGGTCACATCAGAAAACAAGAGATCAGCTGATAAAGTGTGATATGTCTTCTTTTCTCTTCGTGGGCCGATCATTTAACAAAGGTCGCAATCATTGAAAGATAGTATTTATTTATAAGCTTGTCCATCCGGCTGTCATTGACTGCAATCACAGGGGTTGTGGGCTTGTATGTCTGCTGTTCACCTCGTGACACAGTTGTATGACAAAGTATAAATCAGACAGAGGGCTCACAGGCTGAGTTTCACTTTACTTTTGTTTTGGTGAGGAATTAGCAAAACAATATAATAATAACAAAGAAAGAAAAGTCCCAAAGAGAGAAGACAGGTGAGAAATAAAACATATCTGTAGCTGAGTGTATGTACTGTATATATATACTGTATGTGATTCTATTGCTCTGTTCACTGTCTTTGCCTCAGTGATTTGTGTCTGCACCACTGGGTTAGATCAAGCAGGAATTCTGGACTTTGTTTCCTGAACTACTAAAGACCACCCATTGTGTTGTTAAAACAATGCAGCATGCACTTGTCTTCTTCTTCTGATGTAAAACATATTTCACATTTTGGTACAGAAGTTAGCAGTAGTTTGTAATATAGTGTGAATGTCACCTAGTCTTGCCTGGTCTTGTTTTGATTCAGTACAGTGGTGAGATTCTTATACAGAACAAACTGATGAGGCAGGTGTCAACAAAGTAAAAAAAATAACATATTTTTCCAGCAAAGATGTGTGTCTGTGTGTGTGTACGTGCGTGCGTGCGTGCGTGTGTGCGTGTGTGCATTTTACTTGATTTCCACCCCTGTGACATCACAGAAGTCCTATTTAATTATTATTAAAACAGGATGTGGGTCCATACAACTACAATATTAATCATGTGTTTTCAAATATTTCAATTCTCATCCACAGGACCAAATGAACCACTGAGAGTACTCAACTTTTCTGTTGCAGGTCACAGGTGTGATGCCCACTAAAGTGTGATGACATCAGTGTGATTGTTTTATTTGTCATGGTGTTTTGAGAAGTGTTTGTATTTTTGTTTTACCTTTCAAACCCAGGTTGTGTCTTTATGTTTTCACCTAAAAACAATAATAACTTTGGTCAATAGGTGGCAATGCAACGCTATGGTATCAACCTGCTTTGCCTTCTGAGATTGTCATTGAGGTAGTCTAGTGCGCATGCGCTGCTGGTTCTTCTCATAACAGAGAGAAGTGTAGAAACAGGTTCATGTTCCACTGTCTCTAATTCTTCATAACACTTTAACCTGTCTTCCAGGTGGGTAATACTTCACAAAGCACACAGAAATGATTGTTGTTGTTTATGTAACGCCTGGAGTTTGCTGTGTTTACTTTTGGGTCGAATTTAAGTGTAAAAGGAGTGATTGAAAAGTGTCTCATTGTTTGTAATGTTTGTAATGGCGTTAATTGTGTGTGTCTGGGTATCACATCTCCATTCTTTTTGTTAGGTTTGTGTTTTGATCTGTATGCTGGCTGGCTCCATTTATTATTTAATGTGTATATATTTTGTGAACAGTGTTAAAAACGATTTTGAGGGAAATGGTTTCAAACCATGTAACTGTAAAACATGCAGCTGTAAATATGGTTCATGTGGTATTATCACTGTTACTGATATATGCAAGTCCTGATGGTGCTTAGAGCATCTTTATATATAAAAATGCATTTTAGATGCAAGTTAATTAAATGATCAAAACGAATTTGGGAGTTGAATGCATAGTGACACAGAGGTTACAAGGTGTTTCTTTGTATTGTATTGAATTGAATTGGATTGAAAAGAATGTTTATTGTATTTTGGATTTCATTGTGAAGTACTATGAACATGTGAATGTCAATATGTCTTGATAGACAGTAAAAAGTGCATGTCATATGCTGAGTAAAATGTGCAGTATTAAATGCTGGGTAAAATGACAAAGTAAAAAGGACAATGCAAACAGTAGACAGTTAGGGTTTATTGTGTAATTGTGAATAAATCATAACTGAGAGAATAATCGGTGGAAACAAGACCATGTTTCTCTGTCTCTATTTCTTCTAAACTACTTTAACCTGTTTTCCAGGTAATATATATCTGCTATTAGGTGCCAGATCCTGGTACCTGTAACACAGGTATCCAGACACATTCTCTTCCCAATAGGGCTGGCAAAGTTCGCTTGGGTGGGGGTAACCTCGCGTCACCAGTCTTCCCACCTCGGAGGAAAGCCTGGTATGCGTTATTAAAGACCCATATGATCCGGTCTAGGCCACGCCTACTGGGAAAAAAATGAAAAAAGAATCCTCTTTCCGGATTGTCGCGATCCGGTTTTGCGGTGCCGCTTTGTTTTGGTTCCCCAATCCTAGCCCTGGTTCAGAGCGTTAGTGAGTTCCCTCTAACGCCCTGGAAGACCCAGGGCTCTGCCCGATTTTGGTTAATGGTAAGTTCAAATCCTCCAGATCTGTAGAGGGCAATGTGGAGTAAATAAAGATAATTTCCGTCTCGCTGACGTATTTTATTTTCTGCCCAAAAAGTATTTTTTACAGCAGGGGTTCCCAAAGT
The DNA here is from genome assembly GCF_963454915.1 of Gymnoscopelus microlampas. Classification (NCBI taxonomy): domain Eukaryota; kingdom Metazoa; phylum Chordata; class Actinopteri; order Myctophiformes; family Myctophidae; genus Gymnoscopelus; species Gymnoscopelus microlampas. The sequence continues at coordinate 13,209,589 of NC_139944.1, forward strand.
AGGGGTCGCGACCCCACTTGGGGTCGCGGGAGACTGACGTGGGGTCGCGAAATAATTTTGGGTCATTAAAAAAAAAAAAAAAAAAAAAAGTTTTTTTTTTATTTTTTTTTTTACTTTAAATTCAACAGAATGGATGAAATACCATCTAAAATGATCACAAATGGTACATTTTACCATTTTAATACATTACAAATGCGCACCGAACGTGCACGTTTATGTTTATAAATGACCTCCAGGTTTAGGTGGGGTCGCGAGTCAATTTCCGCCTTATTTTGGGGTCGCGGGCTGAAAAGTTTGGGAACCCATGTTTTACAGAGTAGGTGGGGTGCTGAGAGGCTTCCCACCTCAGAGAATAGACTTTCAACAACACAAAACAGACTTTGCTTCGGTGAGTAGCGAAATGGTTTTGTTTATTTTCACTACTCTTGAGCCCTCGCAGGGCAGTGGAATTCCTTGTACAAGGGCAGAGCCCTGGGTCTTCCAGGGCGTTAGAGGGAACTCACTAACGCTCTGAACCAGGGCTACCCCAATCCCTATTTAAATGGAATAGAATTTCCCCGTGGGATAATACGGATAATACAGACGCTAAATAGTCTCCGGAAAGTACATTCACATTTATATTTAAAAAATAAGCTAAACTACACCGCATCAAGGATTTTATTAGGACGGACCTATTTTGGGGTGAGACGTCTTTCCGGATTGTCGCGATCCGGTCGCCTGATGACGCGGATGACGCGCCCGGTGACGTAGGGCTACTTCCGCTCCCTACCGGATCATATACCCGAAAAGGAATGCTGCCCAGGCTAGGGTGGGGGAGTGATTTGGGGGGCGTGGCCAAGATTCACCATGTTGGTTGGGTCACTACCAGTCTACAGACCCATCCAACAGGGTACACTGCTATATACTGTAGCTAGTACACACAGCGGTACATACAATGAATTACATCAACAATGTTAAAAGCCAACTGCAAAAACAAACTTTTCAAATGTATAAAATGTATAATCATTTGAAAATAAAAGATCTACAAGCTCACAATGCTTGTAGATCGGCTATTTTCAAATGGCCGAAATGTATGGGCTGAAGTGGTTATTGTATGTTTTGTAATAATATGAAAATATATGAAAAATTATTTGAAAACAAGGTACATTTACAGGTTACTATGTGTATAAAAAAGGAAACTAATCAGGCTCAAAGAGGAGTAAAATGGTCTCTGCCCATCCATATTAATGTGATCAACAGGTGAGGCAACTGACCTGAGCCATCATCATCAGGATTTGGTTATATTTGCATTAAATGAAAGCACTGCATAATGATAGAATGGCCTATATGCATTTTAGCCATGTGAAAGAATGCGGTTCTATTTGCATATAACCATTTTATGTAGAAAGACTATGTATTTTATTTTAAAACAAGTACATACAAAAGGAACAGATAATTTAGCTACAGAGCATAACCTCATGTCTGCTTTTACGGGTACTATTACAAATAAAATCAGCAGGTTACTCATCCAGTTTCAGAACCACACTGGTGCACAAGTTAGTCAGATCACAGCACGCTCGGACAACTTTGTCAAGGATTGTCATGTCCTGACCACTCCTGGTTTATGCTAGCCTGATTATCAGCCTGTTTGGAACCAGGCAAGGTTTATGCATCAGAGTGATGGGTACCCTACCATTTAATATATGGTACTTGTTGCGTATAGTGCGATTGGCCATTTTTGGCAACGTTACCCCCAGAATAGCGATGCTGGGGGTCCAAGTGGTTAAAAGTGGCATTTTAATCGCAATCATTTTTGCCACAATAATCGTGACGTGTAATTTTCATATCGTCCCATCACTAATGTCTGTATATTTCTAAGGTTCTTGGTTCACCGTAGTCCCCCGTTGCCGTTCTACAAGCTCACACTGCGTCACATTGTAATGCGTTGAGCTTGTATATCTGCTATTTTTGCAGAATGTTCACCCCGGAATAGGAACGCTGGGGTTAATTGTTTTTGTTTGTCTCGGTATGGTCATGTGGGAAATCGCAACCCGCAAGAACCCCCTTGACGGTGTGTGCTGAAAACAGTGGTTAATTCAGACTGTACCTTTCTTGTACATTTTTATAATTACACAATTACCTGTACCTAATTGCTTCATTTATCACAACCATTTCATAACAGATTGTACCACCGATATGGAGATCTATAATAGAGTGTGTGAGGACAAGTGAGTGTTAGAACCACTTCCTGACGACTGCCCTGAACAGCTGGGAGGACTGATCAATGCCTGTCGTGCGTATGACGCTTCCCAAAGGCCAACAGCTGGAGGTAAATGTGTTTATAGCTTGTTTTGGACTCGGGTTGAGTGTTATCCCAGGGAACACGGATTAGACAAATGTGAAAAGACGGAGGGTTGAACCCGGGTGTGACTAATAATCTGATCAAATGTCAAAACACTAATGATATGGAATAGGGGCTCGGCCAAACTCAACTCTTTAACTTCAAACTTACCCCTGGGCAAATTAGAGACATGACTGTCTAGTCACCACAGGCTGGAAATGTATGTGTCAAAATGCTATAAATTACGGTTTCTTTCATTGAATCACATCACAATCACCAGTTTTATCTTGCCTCTTTGGTCATTGTTGCTATTTCCTATTCCACAGAGCTTGTGGACCAGCTACGCAAGCTGGTGGAGCAGTTAGAGAAGGAGTAATCTCTCAAGAACAGATTCCGACCTGCGGTGGAATCTGTCGGAGCGGTTCGTCCTAACCAGTGCGCATTGGCTAAAAGTGGGCGTGCCTTCAGATCAGGAAGTGGGCCGCGCTTTACCCAATCAAATGTAGTGGGCGGGATTCACGTGTCCATCCACCATGATCCACCCTCCCCCCCTCGAAACTAGCCGAAACTAATTTAACAATAGCGTCCTCGGAGCGGACAAAACCACGGAAAGATATTCACATTTTAAATTACTCTTTCATCATAGAAACAAGTGGGCTTATAACCAAAACCATCCATGTTCTCTGGGAGAAGTGGTGTTAGTGTTCCGTGTAGAAATATTGTTAGTGGGAATGAAAACATGGTCGCACCAACCGGAAGTGATGCGCTATAGGCAGACATGAAACCGGTGTTTCCCTGCGCTCTAGTCTAACATTATACTCCTGCCAGACTCCACAGAATATCAGAAAAGCAGAGGTCGCTGTTTTTCATTTTCTGTGGGGTCTGGCTACGCGAGACTAGAGAAGGAGTAAGCCAACAGCTCTTCTCATAAGAAGGAATACCATGGTGTTAATGCATGGATGTATATTGTACCATGTATTATAGTTCAGGATTCCAAAGTCTTGTCACTGTTCAACAACTAGGCTGTACTATTTCATTGTTTTTTAATCTAATGTAACCGTAAAGTAATCAATGTGATTTTTTCTGAGTGCTTTAACTGTGCAGTGTGCAATCCCTCATACCTCTCTGCACATAGTTTTCTGTCCTACTCTGTTCTATGGTGGATTGTCAGTGCATAGCCCGAGGTTTGATTTCTGGTTTGATTGCTTTTCTCCAGGTGGCTTTACTTAGGACTCCTAGGGCTAATGTATTCTTTCATATGACCATGTTGGCTTTAGAAACTGTTTTACATTTTCTAATCTGTCTAATAAAATTTGAATGGTGAGAAATGAGCTTAATAACATTTTGATATCAATTGACCAGCATAAATGTGTTCTTAAAGAATGAATACAGACTCCACTGAGTTGGTCTTGGTGCTCTTTAAAGAACATTGTGACATACTCTGTATGATAAAAGAAAGGTGTTCATTAATGCATGCCATGAGTAGAGGAATGAAGCTGTCCATCACTTATGGGCAATATGTGATGATTTAGAGGAGTCTTAAATGCTTCTCAGGCTGAGGACCCCTTAGCTGAGAGAGATGAAGCAGGGACCCCCCATATTGTATATAGACTTGTGTTGCAGATTACACTTTTTTCATAGATGGCTTCATAGACTTGTTTGACAGCACTATCATCAGTGTTTTGTAAAATGAATAGTTTTGATTATTTCACACATTATCTTTTCTAGTATGTATATGTTGGCTTGTTCGTGTTTTCAGACATTTAACCACTTAAACCCTCAACTTGACCTTTGGCTCTGTACTTGGTCTGCTCCTTCTACACAAACCTCTTTGCCGAAAATAGCCGATCTACAAGCTCACAACGCTTGGTGAACTTGCAGATTTACTATTTTCAGCTAATATTCCCCTCAGAATAGGGATGCTATAGGGTTTACGTGGTTAATGTAAAAAATCACACAAAGATTTGGCGGCCCCCCTGTAGTAACTCTGAGGACCCCCTAGGGGTCCCGGACACCCTGTTGAAGACCCCTGATTAAGACTATTATTATAATATACCTCACTCATGCCTCACTCTGTCACCTTAACTCACGTCGGATTAAATTCCGAACTGTATATTTTAACCCATTGTGCTCTGTGTCCATCAGCTGTTATACGTAGTGCACTCTGCAGATGTTACTGCCCTGATAGGGAATTAACGCTGATAATACACATACTGTTAGTATGCAAACTTTATATGTTTGATAACTGCCATTTCTAGTTTAGGATATCCATTGTCCAGTTAATTGCATAGAATGTTTATGTGATCTACTGTAGGTTCGGTAAAGGTCGGCCTGTAATTGGTAGCACTTATTGACCCTATAGATGAATGCAAATAATCCTGTGTGACTGGTTGAACTGACCCATGTTGTGTGAGGAGCAGTGTGAGTGCCTCCGTCATTGTAACAGTTTTTTCCTTCCTAATTTACTACTTGTAGTCTCACCAAGCGGGCCGAGTTGTCCGTCTCGCTGAGGCCGAGTGTTACGCTTCAAGTGGGGCGAGTGGTCCCCCATTCGGGGCGAGTGTTGCACCACTAGGGGGCGAGCATTCCGCAAAGTAAATGGGGGCGAGTGTGTCTTGGAGCGTTTACCCAGCGTTAACCCATTAACCGATTAAACACATGATTCCTATTCTGGGACGAACATTCAGCGAACATAGCAGATCTACAAGCTCATAACGCATTATGGGCTTGTACATCAGCCAATTACGGCGAAGAGATTTGGTGTGGAGGGATAAAAAGGAGCCAAGTACAGAGCCCTGGGGAACCCCTGTCAATATATATAGGGTTTAACTGTTTAACACCTTCTCTGGTCCCTCTATATTAATTCATTATTTAATTCAGCCAATCATAGTAAGTCAGCATTCTGTGCTTGGGTGTGTCAGACATGGAGCCATTGGCATGTCAGACTTGTCAGGTAGTAGAGAAAATGGGAGGAGCAGAGTCTGCATAAAAACAAGCTTTAGTTGAATATCAGTGTCCTGGCTGTGAACAGACGTCCTGCATCGACACTCACTACAGGTAAATGAGCTCTTTACGTTCTTTAATGTGTTTTATTGAAATCAGTTTGTTGCTAAAGGCCCCTGCATGCTACCAAATGAGGTGGTCACCCTTTCACCGTTTGTGACCACCGAAACGGTGGTTTGGATACTAGGTGCTCATAGTCCGGTGATTTCGGTTAGTAAAAACAGAGAGATGACCTACAGATTAGGAGTTATGTGAGAAAACATGTTCCTGATTTTGAATCAGCAAGGCCAGACAAATTGGATGGGTGTTTAAGTCATGCAGCTGAGACTAGACGCATCATTTATTTTTTTGTATGACACTTTACATAACATGGCTCCGGTCTCAACTGACTATTAAAGCCAACTGGGAGGCGGAATTGGGCGTACAACTGACTGAAGACATCTGGGATAGAAGTATGGAATACATACATACCTGTTCGATTAATGGACGACATTGTTTAATACAATTCAAAATATTACACAGGCTACATTACTCAAAAGTAAAATTTCCAATATACTAGAGGTAGAGATAGATCCAGACCCAGTGTTAGTCATCCTGGGAGTATCAGAAGGGATGAAGAAATTACAACTATCTCAACAGCGCCTTCTCTCATACGGCCTTATCGCTGCAAAAAAATTGATACTCTTATTTTGGAAGAAGAAAGAGGCCCCCAAAATCAAATTCTGGCTCAACGAGATGACAGAGTCCTTACATTTAGAAATAATCAGATTTATACTCAAAGACAAACTGAAAGATTTGGAAAAGATTTGGAAGCCTTTAGTCTCCTTTCTTAAAGGTTGATAGGCTAATCCTTGTGGATGACCCGTGTCGCAAGTAATCTGGGGCAGCACTTCTGGGGAGGGGGAAGGGAGGGTCCCTTTGTTTTTTGCTTAAGTTTGAGTGTATTCTTTTCATGTTACACGTCTATTTTGTGTATATGTCTGTTGGTTTTTGTTTAAAAAAAAAAGGAAGCAATCCATATGTATGAACAGAAATGTATAATATTACCCTGTGCTTCAAAAAAGATTTGAAGCACAAAAACAGAGAGATGTGTTGAGGTGAGCGGTGAGTCGCTTATCACCGCGGCTCAGTGACGTCATGTTGTAGTTTTCAAACCACCGCGGTGAGAGGGTGATCGCCGAAAATGGTAGCATGCACCCCCCCCCCCTTAAGAAGTTGCTAAGTTTACGTGTAATGGTAATTTCCTTTTCCTGCTTCTGTTTATTCTGTCCACAGTTCTCTCTACAGTACAGAGCTACAGAACTGAGTCTGACTGCAGTAAGTATGATATGTGCACTGTGTCTGTATCAATACAAATTAACTCAGATCAATCCTCACTGTTAATTTAACAGTGAGAGTGTAGAGGATTGTGCTTTGTATAAGTGTCAGTTCCCTTTTACACTCTCTGAGTTACATTAACAGTATTTTTCAGTCAAGGCCATCTGTGGCATTCAACAATACAAGATACCCAGAGGTATTACTGCTGTAGCATATTCATGAAGATGATAAGTGTAGTACTGTATACGTCTTTTCAAATGAACTGCTTTACTAGAGACATAAACGTTTCTTTTTTTCACTTTCTCTTTAACTGGAGAAGCACTTTGACATCATTTAATCTAATGTTTGGAAAAGATGAAAGGTTGATTAGTGATACATCAGAAACAACAACATGAGCTTTCAGTTCCTTTTTAAGAAGTGATTTTTGAAATAGTTTGACACCAGGGAGTCTATAGGACAAGTTTTTCTTGTCTAGATTTCAAAGGTTCAGAGGTTGGGTATTTGTAGAGCCAGTTATTACACTATAGCCCGGGGCACAGTCCGAAGAAGGAGAAAAGAAAGAGAAAAAGAGAAGAAACATAGGACAACATAGACTTGTTGTGTTGATGGTTTTATGTAATGAAGAAACATATCAAAAAGTTGCTCACAGTCACTACACGTTACAGCGTGTGACGTGTTGTGAGCTTGTCGTCACTGGTGCACAAGAGCAGAGTCCTTTGAAAGTGCTTGAATGTGAATGTCTAAAGTACTGCACAGCAGAGTCATTTGAAAGCACGTTTAGGAGCTGCCGTTCTAAACCACAAGTTTCACCATTTCATTGTTCTTTACACTAGAAAAAACACCCTTCAGGAGCATGCATGTAGCAATGACAAATGTGTATACATGCAGAAGTGTAGGTGATGATGGACACGAGGTAGCACTTGGTGTTAGAGTAGACGCTTTGTTGTCATGTTGCAGAGGGAGTTATGTGGTACATCCGTCTGTCCTCTTGAAAGGCTCTGTCCTTGTCCTTTGAACTCCATCTGGTCCCCCGTAAAATGTGTTAATATAGCGTCACGATCATTTCAACCACTTAAACCCTATTTTATATTTTGGCTATTCAAAAATAGCAGATATACAAGCTCATTGCGTGTCAATATGAGCTTATAGATCAGCATTGTTTTTTAACTCTAGATTCTAGAACATTTTTTCAAATCTCATTTCTAACACAAATCTTATCTTCTGGGGGTCCCTGCCACAAAATATTTTCAGATGGGGGTCCGCAGCCAAATACATTTCCATTTGGGGGTTCTTGACACAAAAAAGTTTGAGAACCACTGCTGTAGATGTAAATGTTTGTGACAATTATGATGTTGTGTATTCATGAAAATGGTAGCATGCACCCCCCTTAAGAAGTTGCTAAGTTTACGTGTAATGGTAATTTCCTCTTCCTGCTTCTGTCTATTCTGTCCACAGTTCTCTCTACAGTACAGAGCTACAGAACTGAGTCTGACTGCAGTAAGTATGATAAGTGCACTGTGTCTGTATCAATACAAATGAACTCAGATCAATCCTCACTGTTAATTTAACAGTGAGAGTGTAGAGGATTGTGCTTTGTATAAGTGTCAGTTCCCTTTTACACTCTCTGAGTTACATTAACAGTATTTTTCAGTCAGGGCCATCTGTGGCATTCAACAATACAAGATACCCAGAGGTATTACTGCTGTAGCATATTCATGAAGATGATAAGTGTAGTACTGTATACGTCTTTTCAAATGAACTGCTTTACTAGAGACATAAACGTTTCTTTTTTCACTTTCTCTTTAACTGGAGAAGCACTTTGACATAATTTAATCTAATGTTTGGAAAAGATGAAAGGTTGATTAGTGATACATCAGAAACAACAACATGAGCTTTCAGTTCCTTTTTAAGAAGTGATTTTTGAAATAGTTTGACACCAGGGAGTCTATGGGACAAGTTTTTCTTGTCTAGATTTCAAAGGTTCAGAGGTTGGGTATTTGTAGAGCCAGTTATTACACTATAGCCCGGGGCACAGTCCGAAGAAGGACAAAATAAAGTGAAAAAGAGAAGAAACATACTGTAGGACAACATAGACTTGTTGTGTTGATGGTTTTATGTAATGAAGAAACATATCAAAAAGTTGCTCACAGTCACTACACGTTACAGCGTGTGACGTGTTGTGAGCTTGTCGTCACTGGTGCACAAGAGCAGAGTCCTTTGAAAGTGCTTGAATGTGAATGTCTAAAGTACTGCACAGCAGAGTCATTTGAAAGCACGTTTAGGAGCTGCCGTTCTAAACCACAAGTTTCACCATTTCATTGTTCTTTACACTAGAAAAAACACCCTTCAGGAGCGTGCATGTAGCAATGACAAATGTGTATAAATGCAGAAGTGTAGGTGATGATGGACACGAGGTAGCACTTGGTGTTAGAGTAGACGCTTTGTTGCAGAGGGAGTTATGTGGTACATCCGTCTCTCCTCTTGAAAGGCTCTGGTCCTTGTCCTTTGAACTCCATCTGGTCCCCCGTAAAATGTGTTAATATAGCGTCACGATCATTTCAACCACTTAAACCCTATTTTATATTTTGGCTATTCAAAGATAGCAGATATACAAGCTCATTGCGTGTCAATATGAGCTTATAGATCAGCATTGTTTTTTAACTCTAGATTCTAGAACATTTTTTCAAATCTCATTTCTAACACAAATCTTATCTTCTGGGGGTCCCTGCCACAAAATATTTTCAGATGGGGGTCCGCAGCCAAATACATTTCCATTTGGGGGTTCTTGACACAAAATAGTTTGAGAACCACTGCTGTAGATGAAAATGTTTGTGACAATTATGATGTTGTGTATTCATGTTGAATGACAATATGTAAGTGTAGTGGCTACAATGCATAACTAGAATAAAAATGAGTACTGACCTATGGAAGGTCGTTGTTATTGTAAATAGGTTGTTTATTAGAATGAGTTACATACACATCCAACAACGTGCATTTGATAATGATATTGTTGTATTCATGCAGTAAATTAAAGTCTGGCAGTCTGACCGCCTCTTCCTCTGTTGACTGTCCTCACCGCAGTATTAGCTGAGATTGAGAAGTGCAGATAGTTGTAATGTATGCTTTATATTTGTAAGTACAACACATAATGGAATCTGCACAATACAGTTATGTGTGACAATGGTGTCATGAGCACAATGCTATACAGGGTTAACCCATTATAACCAGGAAATCTGTGTTGGCTATTCAAAAAATAGCAGCTATAACAGTATTTGTGTAATGGCTGCTAGCAGCAAAAGAGCACACAGCAACCTAAAGATTTGAACAAACATGTTTTCCTCCGCGTGGAACGAACCACGCCTGGAGATGCGTGGCTAGTGTTAGCGAGTGTATGGTTTTGCTTTCATGAATCGTTGCGATGTGTTAAACAAGTTGAGTTAAACTTTGTTTGCACATCGTGCTGCTATAGCGTTTGGGCTGAAAGCCACAAGGATTGGTCAGTAAAGACACCCCAACCATGCTGCATGAATTAGCCAGCACTTCCATATGAATGTTGTCCCTTTCAGTATCTTTGGAACAAAACTAAACAGCGCAGTATAAGCACAGTACATTATAAGTGTGGCCATTGCTTAGAAATAATGATCAAAAGGTTAGAAATACAGGATACCAGTGTTTTGTTTTGTTTGTTTATTTATGTTCTAGTGTAGGCCAGTAGTGTGTATACATGGAACCAAATGAACCCCTAACGGTGCATTTGCTTCTATTTATGAGAGTGTATAAATGGAACCATTTATACACAGAGTTATGGGGGTCTGGTACTCAAACTTTAGAATTTCAAGGAACCTCAGTTTGGCATGAATTAGACCACACTGGTCTTTAGGCTATTCTGTTTTCTAAGGCAGTATTTTGCGAAAATGATGTGCTGTAACAGTGGCCAACAATTGAATTGTGTTGCACAAGTTTCCATAGACTTGACAGCTGACTGAAAGGTGATAATGGGGGAGTGATTAAAGGAGTGGCTAGGGGTTGCTAGCAAGCTTCCTGACTACTGGCCAATCACAGCGCGTCTTTTCCGGGACTTGTCAGAATCTAGTTGTATAAGAATATCTTTATTTTTGTACAACTAGATTTTGCCAAGTCCCGGAAAGACAGGAAGCTGTCAGCAAGACAGGAAGCTTGCCTTCTCCAAAATGGCGCCCGAGATACAGACACCTCAGAGCCGGAGGAGGCGTCTACCTTTATATGTCTATGAGTCTAACAGCCGCCCCTCCCCCCTCCACAGCTCAGTCAGCAGCCAGGCTGCATAGCAGGCTCCCAGTTCCAGGCAGCAGACAGACAGGCAGGTATATCACAAGGTTAATTCACTCATGCACACAGTAATGTGACTTGCAAACAAGTGATAGAATACAGATTGTGCGAGTGTCATCATTCAGAATACTACACCACCCAAAAACCACCCATTTCGGTCCATTGTGGTCCTTTGGTTGTGACAGGAGAAAAGAAAAGGGGGGGTACCTAAAAAAAACGGCACAAAATGAATACAGTAGGCTGTATATTTTAAATGCAAATAAAAACGGAACACATCAGTCTTGTATTTGTAATTTCGGTTAGTGCAGTTTCTTCCCACCTCTTGTGGTTGGCTTATTAATATAGTGGTATTTCAATAACGGCCGATCTACACCAGACTTTTCAAAGCGAGCGTATGCGTGGCGCGTACTGCACGTTCGTTTAGATCCAATTCATATCAATGATACCGGCTACACCGCATACGCAGGCTTTAAAATAGGACTGTATCGAAAAGTGTGTGTGTGCGTATATGCGCGCCTGTGTATGTGTGTGTGCGAAAAGTCTCTGGTGTAGATCGGCCATAATGTTATTATTGCAACATCCCTAGACTTCCCCCGGTATTTTTGTGTAGTATGTAAATTGCCTTTGTCTTTGTAATCCTCTCCCCTCTCTTTAGTGATGGACAGCTGCCCAGATCTAGCAGTGGTTGATGAGAAGAGTCTGGACAAGAAGGACTGGAAGGTGATCGGTAGTGGTGGATTTGGTCTATGGGGTCAGACATCTTGGATGGAGACGGGATGTGGCCATTAAAGTATTAGGTCTTGATGACGGGTAAGTGATGAGGATTTAAAAGATACAAACTGTATTTCAAAGTACTTACACTGCATTTGTTCTTGCACACACGCACGCACGCACGCACGCACGCACGCACGCACGCACGCACGCACGCACACACACACACACACACACACACACACACACACACACACACACACACACACACACACACACACACACACACAATTACATTAAATACTTATATATATATATTGAAACCCTCTCATTGTCAGATCCTCAAAGAAGACCTTGGATCGTGAGTCTAAACTGATGCGATGGGCAGCGAGCCCCCATGTCATCCAGGTCCTGGGGGTCTTCAGGGGCCGTCTACCATCTGTCTCTGACATACAGATCGGCCTGGTCATGGAATTGATGGAGAGAGGATCCCTCGCCTCCTTGCAGGTCATCTTTTTCCCCTTTATTGATTCACTGATTTATTTGATGATCCAGTGATGTTGAACAATTTCCAACGTAGTGAGTCCTTGTAAAATGTTTTTCTTTTTTGTCTTTCATCTCAAAAGGTTATGATTATGGTTATATTTGTGTATATATATATATGTTTTAACTGATCTGACAATTAAACAAAAAGAACTTCCCTTATTCTTAAAAGTAAACGATGCACAATTGTCACATCATCTTCTCTCCCACTTGGAGGAGACCCCTGGCAGACCAAGGACCAGATGGGGGGATTAGAACTCCACACTGGCCTTGGAACGCCTTGGGATCCCCCAGGAGGAAGAGGCTAATGTTTCCTGGGAAAGTCTGGAACTCTCTGCTGAAACTGTTGCCCCCAGGATCCGAACGGTTAAAGATGGATGTATGGATGGATATCATCTTCATGATATCCATCTTCATCCATCATCCTGATATCATCTTTATCTAAAATTCTAAATCAAATATAAATATATAGAGAACATAAAGTATACCATTAATGGTATATAGGACATATAGTATGCAGTAGGGGTGGGACGATATGGGTACCTCACGATACGATATACATCACGATATTAGGCCCACCATAACAATATATATCACGATATTCGACAAGATTCGATATATTGCGCTTTCACGATATTCGTTATATATTGCAAGAAATTTCACCAACGATATATCACGATAGTCCTTGTATTCAATTCATAAACACATAAAATACCACCAAACAGTTAAAAATCATCATTACACAAATACAGAGTTGGAAAAACAACGTATCACAAACTAAAAAAAAAGAAGAAGAAGAATGACACGTTTTTCCTTTTTCTCCTTTGTACATATAGTGTTTGTATTCGTTGATGTGTTATTGTGTGTTGTGTTTTTTTTTTTTAATACAATGGAAACAGCAGATATTTACAGATATATATTTTTTTACATTACCAAGTTCGCACAGGTCTGCGATCTACAATGTGATGCCACAGAAAATCCACTGAAGTTTTTTGGGTGTAATTGAGGTCACAAAACAAAATAAAACAAAAATGTAAAATGAATGTCATAAAACCTTTAGGAATGATATATTTAAATGAGCCTTTATTCATATGTGTGACTCTGATTCTGAGTCAGACTTTTCTGCTTTAACCCCTCCATCAACAGACACAACTAAACCACCCTCTACCCTGGTCCCTGGTCTTTCGAGTGGCTCACCAAGTGGCTCTGGGCATGAAGCACCTTCACGATCTCAAACCTGATCCCATCATCCACAAGGACCTGAAGCCTGGCAATGTCCTGCTGGACACAGACCTAAATGTCAAGGTGAGTCCCAGACAAATGTTTGGATGATTACCATCAGTGATGATGGGTCAAGCATGTCCATTCTCTGCATTGTTCAAGCTCATATTCATTCAGTTATTGTTTTTGATTGATTGAATACTTTATTAGTCAGAAATGTAAAACAGCATGAGTACAGTCAGGGTTTGTGATCTCAGAAATTGACAATGTCTCACGGATGGACGCGTTGTGAGCTTGTAGATCTGTTATGTTTGATGAGCAAAACAGTCCTAAGACAGAGCAGAATTGTTGGTTGAAGTGAAAAGTGAAAAACTCATTAATTCACTTTATGTAACATGGAATAACTCAGAAAATGATAGTTCAAGCCTATCCTATTTATGTTCAACAACAACCACAGTTATTATGTCCACCCTTCGGGTCCTATTTTTTTGTAATGCATACTAACGCGTGCTATATCATCATTCACTCTTGCTCTCTCTCTCCTAACCCTCTCTCTATTCCTCCTTCCACTTCTCTGCATATCTCTCTTCCTCCGTCTCTGTTCCCTTTATTTTCTCTCCATTCTGCTCTCTTTTGATCCAGATCACTGACTTTGGCCTTTCCAAGTTTGTCAACTATTCAACGACTGCTCATATCAAGGGGGCGGGAACGCCAAGCTACATGCCTCCAGAGGCCTTAATCTCCTTGTCATACAACGCCACCCCCGCCTTTGATGTCTACAGGTATTCATCATTAGACACAGACAACATGTGGGATTGTCTGTGTCTATCTAATTATATCCTCAACTCAATCAACTCAGCTGTCTGTTGTGGCAATAAAGCCCTGTGAATGTCCAACATAAATCATGCTTATTATGTGTAGTGGATAGGCTTCATACCATTCAAATTGAAAGTTCATGTTGTCATGTAGTCATGTTGATCTTTCTATTTTATTAGATTTGTTTTAGTTTTGTTTAAAGTAGATACATATAGCTACTTCTGTTTGTGCAAACCAACCTAAGTTCACGTAGGCCTATGTGTACAGTGACAAATACCCCAACAATATGGACATTTTATCTAGTTGCTATTTTTTATGTTTTTGTTTGTGTTCTCAATTGGCAAATTAAACATGAATGCTATGTAAGGTAAATGCTGACATTCCTGATGTCTCTCTTTTTATTTTAGCTATGGGATACTTCTGTGTGCCATTGTGAAGGGGAAAGAACCATATGGCAAGTGATTTTCTCTCTCCTTTATTTTTTCTTGCTTTGTCCATAGTCTTAATTTCCACTTCTCTCTCCATCAATCTCTCACTCCTTAAATCACACATTTCCTCTGACTCACATATGGCATCTTTGGCTCTTTGGCTTAATGTTAATTCAACAATAGCAATAATTAGAAACACATCGTTTGACAAGTAACTATTCTCCTACAGATTACTAAGAATTCTCTTCAATTCACCCCCCCCCCCCAATCATCTATCCTCCACTCTGTTCTCTCAGATTCCCTCCCCGCCATCATAGAGCATCTGGTCCCTCAGGGACAAAGGCCGTCCCTGGAGGTTGACCCAAAGCAGGTCACAGGGCTGGAGGACCTGGTAAAGCTCATGGAGAGGTGCTGGCACCAAGAACCAGATAAAAGACCTCTGTTTCCAGGTGAGAAGGCTGCTATGCATGCAACAACCATCACTTGGATGGAAAGTTGAATAGTTTTAGACCTCCAAACTGCATAGATAGGCTTGCTGACACTGGTGAACTAATCACCAACGGGAGAAAAATGAAATGCCACTGAACACAATAGAATATAAGAGAATATAATGGAGTAGAAAAGTTGAGACAGCAGGAGAATACTGTGTGGGCTTGCTGAAAGCAAATATGCTCAGTAGAAATAGAATTTGAGAAGAATGTATGTTATAGAAGCAGCAATGAACTTGAAAGTTGGAAAACAAATCACACTCATTGTGCGGTGTCTTTGATGAGTTCATTTATTTCATTGAGCCATATGTGAACGAGAGGAACAATATTTAATGTCCATTCATTTCAATAAGCTGCTTACCCGCGCCACTTCAAGCAATAACTGTGCAAATACTAATTAAGGGTTAAATAGGTAACTTTGAGCCTACATAAAAAAACAGCAGGGGTGCCACTGCCTCTGTCTCCCCCCCCCTCATAGAAATATGTCTCCCATGCGCAGTAGGGTCACCTCCGTGCGCAACCTTGTGCGCAGCTTACCACAGCCTCAGCTGTGGTAAGCTGCACTTCCAGAGTCGGTCACCAGGCGACTCCAGCTTTACTTGGGCTTGAAGCATGCACAGTAGCGCTAATCTGGCAATACCAGACGTGGACAATAGTTCAGTCTTACCTCAAACATCCACCGCAGTCCTGGGGTCTTGGTCTGAGCAGCTGAATCAACTTTGTGTCTGTGTTGTTCCCAGAATGCACTGCTGTGACAAAAGGTCTATATGAGAAGCACACGAGTGGGATTAATGACGCCGTCGACGAAGTGAAAAAGAAGCTGGTAAAGAACACATGATGCATTCAAAACTCATTCACTCACTTTAAAACTATAGAACACATGATGCATTCAAAACTCATTCACTCACTTTAAAACTATAGGACACATGATTCATTCTAAACTCATTCACTCACTTTAAAACTATAGAACACATGATTCATTCTAAACTCATTCACTCACTTTAAAACTATAGGACACATGATTCATTCTAAACTCATTCACTCATGCACTAACAGTGATGTTATACTTTTTTATGTGCTGAAACACTTTTATGAGAAATATGTTTAATGAAACAGTATTGCAATCTTTTTTGTCTGTCTGTCTGTCTGTCTGTCTGTCTGTCTGTCTGTCTGTCTGTGTGTATGTTTTTTTTTTTTTTCATTTCTTTCTTTGCCTCATCTCCTACCTCTTTCAAGATATAATGTTGTTCAATAGATCTCATATTGTACAATACCATACAGTACTTCATGTTGTTGAAATTAAATAACATGACTGTGTTCAACAGGATGGTGCTGAGGATCCAATAGGAGGTGAGCTTGTATTGTCCTTGTGCAGCTCAATGCTTGAGGCTTTTGTTTCCTGTTGTTTTTCTTCTTCTTCCGCCCTTCTCTTATTAAACTTGGCACTATGGTAGATGGTTCTGCCAAACGGCCAAGAAATGAAACTCACAACTATTGGCAAAAGGGTGGCGCTGTAGCACTCAATTTAAAAATGCAAACTTTGAACAGGCATAGCTCATGAACCGTTTGACCAACAGCAATGAAACGTCATTACACATATGTGTTCCCTCAAGACTAAAAACTTTACCACTTTGACCTTTGACCTCTGACCGTCTGTCATTTGGAATTATATGAAAAACTGTTAAATCTGGTAACAGTCTGGAGTTACCTCAGAAGTTGGCAGACAACCTTCTGTGTGGTTAGGGTGTAGGCTACTTTCCAACTGATAAGAGAGTTGCTTTTGATTTATAGACCAACACTTTCCAACTGATAAGGTAGCACTATTCAACCAGAGAGAGAGAGAGGGGGGGATGCCGTTTAACTGTACTGCTAACAGAAAACTGGATGTGATACACATAAGTTGCTAGTATTTACGTACGTTGAGAGAAGGAGCAGCAGGGCTTTTTTGTTTAGTTTTTTGAAAAGGTCAGAAACTCAGAAATGAAGGCTGAAGTCTGTGTTGCTATTCTGTCTGTCTGCTGCTCTTTCTCAAGACAATCTGAACAACATGGGGTCCAAACTGAAGGAGCTCAGAGACAAAATGGATGGAGTGGAGAGAGATAATGAAGGTAAAGTAAATATGGATCATGCTTAGCTCTGGTCCATAGTGTTAGGACTTCTGCTTAACGCTATGTGACTATACTTATATTTTTCCTCATGCGAACAGGAGCACGATGTCTACACTTAAGTAAAAAATCACACCCTGTGTGAAGTGAGTGGTGCCTTTGATGAGCCCCGTATTGACCCCCGTATTGATGTAGTCATCAATGTTTGTGGACAGACATAGAAAACAGACTAGAAAATGCCCGGGTCTCTCAGCCAGCACAGCCAGCCAGCTGTGTTGAAAGCCTACCCTCCGGCGGTGGGAAGACTCTCAGACCCCCACCTTTATGTAAAATCCACTTTCTGGCCAGAAAATAAAATATTCCAGTGGACAGAGACATTTTTTAGTTACTCCAGTACCACCAACAGATCTGGTCATAGCGTTTTCATAATGAGCGAACGTGTATTTATAGCGTAGACATCGTCATTCAAATGAGGAAAATACACGCTACAGTTGCATAGCGTTAAGGAGAACTCCTGACACTACGGACCAGAGCTAGATCATATTATGCTGATTACATCAACCAAAGTCAAATGAATTCAGTGACTATTTTTCTCCATTGTCAAGTGATCTTTATCCCTGCTGGTTTCAGTCCTAAATTCAAGTGATCTTTATCCCTGCTGGTTTCAGTCCTAAATTCAAATGATCTTTATCCCTGCTGGTTTCAGTCCTAAATTCAAATGATCTTTATCCCTGCTGGTTTCAGTCCTAACGTCCAAACTGGCAGACATGGAGAAGAAGGTGGAGACTGTGATGCCACTAACGTCCAAACTGGCAGACATGGAGCAGACTATGAAGGACATCATGAGACAGATTGCAGGTGAATTTATAGAAAAGCTTGTTATGAAATGATGTATTCACCTGTTTCCTAGGCTGTGTGTTTTCCACTTCCTATCAATTTCATTGGATATCATTGGTCATCTGACCAGTTTCATTGGATTTCATTGGATCAAATCGACAGGAAGTGGAAAACACACAGCCTAGGAAACAGGTGAATAGGGCCAAAGATTGTTAATATAGAAGATACGCATTCTCCATTGGAGCCACTAGAGGCGAAGTGGTGCACAAATCCTACAAATGGTCTCCTAAGTAGGCATGGTTGTTCTCCCGCGACCACCCCACCACCCTCCCCCTCCCCTCTCCCTGGCTGACAACGTCATATGGATGTGTGTTTGTGTATTTTCTTCATTAAAGAAAATAAATGCTTTACATGTTTGAAAGCAAACTGTTATTGGCAAATATGCTTTTAAGAAACCTATGAAATTCCCACTACAAACACACATTATTCAGTCTTATGCTAGATGTGCTCCTGTTTCTGCTCAATGTTATAATTATACATATATATATATATATATATATATATATATATATATATATATATATATATATATATATATATATATATATATATATATATATATATATACCTTATAAATAAAAGGCCCTTATTTATAAGGTATATATTTTACCACTATAGACCATATGTTTAGAAAATTAGCATGAATGTTATGTTTAGCAAAATGTTATGATTCCCAAATCATACCCCATCAACCAAGACAGTTAATAATGGAACATTATATTATTGAGCCTTGGAACACACTTTTTATTTATTTTTTAATACGTCCATAATTATCTCACATACTATATTCAGAATCTCAATTTAGAGCATCTTATGGGGACAGAGCATAGAGTTCAAATCTAATATAACATATAAGGGCTCTGTCCCTTATATTATAAGAGACAGAGCCCTCTATGTCTCGTCCGTCAGACTGCAGCTGGACCGAGATCACCCTTCAGATATTTTCCCAAATCTCGCGAGAGTGGGTTGCTGCGATAGAGAAACGTCGATAACAAAGTAGATTTTCTCCTAATTTGTGTCACAAAAAAAAAGCCATTTTAGTATGAAAATCGTTCATATTGTGTGTCTTGTGACGATTGGTTCCAATATTTAGTTCAGTAACCATGGAGCTAAGGAATGGTTCAGAAGCTGAGTTCACGTTGACTCTTCCATTGGAATCAATAGACTCCAACTTGCTTCCTGTCTCCTAAAGAGGTGTGCACCTACGTCACGCAGAAACGGGAAGTAAACCGGAGATTGCGTATCTTTAAATTAAAAATCTTTGATAGGGCACAGCAGTGGCGGCCATTTTGTGGTGCCACAAATGGAAAGCCCATTATTTTTTCCCACGTGACTCAACTGAAACAACACTCACCTCCCTTAGAGGGAGACTCTCAACCCTTTAAGGAACACATCTGTGTCATTTTAGATTTCTTTGGCTATTCAAAAATAGCAGATATACAAGCTCATAGCGCAGCACCAAGGTTGTAGATCTGGTATTTTTGAAAAATCTAGAAACTTTGTGCAAATCTTTGAATGTACTGTATTTGTTTTAAAGGGAACAATTTAAACTCCGATCTGTGCTCCTGGGGGTCCCTGGAACAACATATTTTGAGATGGGGGTCCGCGGCCAAATACATATCATTCTGGGGGTAGAATATATATTCAAAGATTTGCACACATTTTCACGTTTCTTCCAAAATAGTAGATCTACAAGCTCATAGCGCGGCAGTAAGTTGCCGTGCTATGAGCTTGTGGATCTGCTATTTTTGAATAGCCAAAGACATCTAAAGTGACACAGATGCGTTCACAGATTGAAGGACCACATGGTTGGTCAACCAAAATCACAACAATACAACTATAACTATAACTATAACTAGATCGTTCACCATGGTATTGTTTTATAGTTGTTGTTGCCATCCACTTGACTTAGAACCATTTTTAATACTATATATTTATACCTATAGTTATAGTACTCACTGTGTGAACGGCCCTTTAATCCAGTGGTTCCTAAACGTTTTAGCTCAAGACCCAAAAGAGAAATCAGATGTTTGCCCGGGACCCAAACTAGTGAAAATATTAGATCTACAAGCTAGCTCGTGGATCTGCTATTTTCACTACATTTTATGAAATGTATTTAAAATTTCTTTAGAAATTCCTTTAAAAAAAGAATTGAATTTGTTTTTAATTCATGAAAGATTAAGCTTTTTTGGAATGTTTTTTCGTGACAGCCCGCGAAGGTGAAGTCAAGGAGCTGAGAGACACCGTGGCAGTACAGAGACACATTGTGGATACACAGGGAGAGAAGCTGAAGAAAGAAGCCAAGGCCCAGAGAGTCTTAGTGTCTGATCTTCAGGTGGAGATGAAAGGTATGGCAAAATAAAATGCCGGTTCGAATGTTCAAGAGGCAACATGCTTATTGTGCCAAAAATGCAGCCTGAAGAATGTGTAAAGGTACAGGCTGAAATGTCTTCTTTCTCTGTGATGTTTTTTCCAGAAATGTCTGCCAAATTGACTGTCAGTCAGAACCAGGTCGAAGTCCTCCAGACCAGACTCAGTACCAGTGAAGACCATGTCCAGAGCATCCAGACCAGACTCAGTACCAGTGAAGAGCAGGTCCAGAGCATCCAGACCAGACTCAGTACCAGTGAAGACCAGGTGGAGAACTTGAAGAAAGAAAGTGGAGGTAATTAGACCAGAATGATGTTCAGTCAATGCATGTATGAGAGGACGGTGTTGAAAAATGTCTTACTTTACGTATAATTCACTCAGTTGAGCTCAGAGATCTGATCATGTTTTCATAATTTACTGTATGTTTGACATAATCCACATAGGAGCAAATGCTGGTTAGAATGTTCAAGAGGCAACATGCTTATTGTGCCAAAAATGCAGCCTGAAGAATGTGTAAAGGTACAGGCTGAAATGTCTTCTTTCTCTGTGATATGTTTTCCAGAAATGGCTGCCAAATTGAGTGCGAGTGAGTCCCAGGTTGAGGACCTCCAGAGCAGACTGGGTGCCACAGAGGTCCAGGTTGAAGACCACCAGATCAGACTGGGTGCCACAGAGGTCCAGATTGCAGACCACCAGAATAGACTGGGTGCCACAGAGGTCCAGATTGCAGACCACCAGAGCAGACTGGGTGCTACAGAGGTCCAGATTGCAGACCACCAGACCAGACTGGGTGCCACAGAGGTCCAGATTGCAGACCACCAGAGCAGACTGGGTGCTACAGAGGTCCAGATTGCAGACCACCAGACCAGACTGGGTGCTACAGAGGTCCAGATTGCAGACCACCAGACCAGACTGGGTGCTACAGAGATCCAGGTTGCAGACCACCATACCAGACTGGGTGCTACAGAGATCCAGGTTGCAGACCACAAGACCAGACTGGGTGCCACAGAGGTCCAGGTTGCAGACCACAAGACCAGACTGGGTGCCACAGAGGTCCAGGTTGCAGACCACCAGAGAAGACTGGTTGCCACAGAGGTCCAGATAGGTGCTACAGAGGTCCGGGTTGAAGGCCACCAGAGAAGACTGGGTGTCACAGAGGTCCAGTTTGTAGGCCATCAGAGCAGACTGGGTGCTACAGAGGTCCAGGTTGCAGACCACCAGAGCAGACTGGGTGCCACAGAGGTCCAGATTGCAGACCACCAGAGCAGACTGGGTGCCACAGAGGTCCAGGTTGAAGGTAATGTGAACCTGATGATGTTCAGTGGATGAAGACAGGAAAGAACAGAGTTGAAAAATGACTTAACCCTTTAAAACCTGGAAAGCATCTGTCATTGTAGCAGTTAACCCATTAAGACCTGAGGCCCATTCTACAAATGCCTTCTAAATCAGTGGTTCTCAGACTTGTTCATGCCAAGGACCCCCAAAATGTGTATTTGGCCGCAGACCCCCATCTGAAAATATTTTGCGCCAGGGACCCCCAGAAGACAAGATTTGTGTAAAAACAATGCTTAAATTATTATGAATTCAGCCCGAAGTGATGCGCTGTGAGCTTGTAGATCTGCTATTTTTGAGAACTACTGACCTAAAGAGTTTTCTGAAAGACTGATGTTGCCAGTTTTAATGGGTTAATAATGTCACAATAATTTTAACCACTTTTGCCATATTTTATACTTTGGCTATTCAAATATTGCAGATATACAAGCTCATAGCGTGTCACTTTGTGTCGCTCTATGAGCTTGTAGATCTGCTATTTTTGAAAAATCAGTCAAATTTGTGCAAATCCTTCAATACTTGTTTTTAAAGCGAACATTTGAACTCAAATCCCTGTTTCTGGGGGTCCCTGGAACAACAATCTTTTGAGATGGGGGTCCACAGCCATACATGATTTTGGGGGTCCTTGACATGATAAAGTGTGAGAACCACTGATATAGAAACATCTATTTTTCAGAAAACTGTTAGGATAGAGAAAACATTTGTAGAATCGGCCTCAGGGCTTAATGGGTTAAAGGAGCACTTCACCCATTTTCAAGCTTACTTCAATAGATCCTCACTAAGGCTCATGATAAATTGGTACAAATTTTGTCTCACAGTCTGTGTCTCAGAGGGCTGTGGACAGTTCAGAAACCCACTTACCAATGACATCATCATTAGACAGGCTTTAAATTTTTTCTAAACAAGATTTCAACATATTTGTATTAACGCGAGAACAATGGCTTCCATTATAGCATGCTAATTTTCCAGGAATAGAAAGCCTGTGGTTTATATTAGCTTGGATTCCCCATCGATGATGTCACTGGTAGTCAGGTTTCTGAAGTGTCCACAGCCCTCCTCTGAGACACAGATGGGTTAGAACAAAATTGTACTGTACCATATTATAATGAAGATAGGTTGAAAATGGGTGAAGTGGTCCTTTAAGGGTTAATAACTTCAGTTGAACTCAGAGGATAGATACTGTGTTGATAATGTCATTTACTGTATTGGTCCATATAATCCACAAATGAAACTACATGAGTATTTATGAGTGACTTAATGCTAATATTGTGTTGATTTCAGCCCATGTTGCTCGGCTGTCCAAAGTAGATACGAAGCTGACTGCTACTGACAAACAAGTGCAGGAACTGAGGAGTAAGTATATTTACATAACATTATGTTCTAAAATACATATTTGAAACTAGTAATCTAAGACTTTAAAATGTGTATTTGGCCGCGGACCCCCATCTGAAAATGTTTTGTGCCAGGGACCCCCAGAAGACAAGATTTGTGTAAAAACAATGCTTAAATTATTATGAACTAGACCATACCCGGTCGACGCATCCGTGGGGGGATATGCGCACATGATCTGGCAACCCGGGAGGCAGTTCGTCCCATAGCTGGGCAGCCCCGTAACCATGGCGACATTGTTTGACACATAAACGCTAATAAGAAGCTGAGATTTGATGAAATTGAAAAACGGGCTTCACAGTTAAGTTCAGATGGTAATGGTCAATGGCTGTGTGCAAAATCAGAGCAATTGGTCCAGCCAGTGGGGAGAACCGGGTAGCTTCACCACCACTACTACAAACGCACAGAGGTTACTAGAATTATAGTAGGACTAGACCATACCCGGTCGACGCATGCGTGGGGGGATATGCGCACATGATCTGGCAACCCGGGAGGCAGTTCGTCCCATAGCTGGGCAGCCCCGTAACCATGGCGACAGTGTTTGACACAAAAACGCTAATAAGAAGCTGAGATTTGATGAAATTGAAAAACGGGCTTCACAGTTAAGTTCAGATGGTAATGGTCAATGGCTGTGTGCAAAATCAGAGCAATTGGTCCAGCCACTGAGGAGAACCGGGTAGCTTCACCACCACTACAAACACCACCACTACAAACACCACCACTACAAACGCACAGAGGTTACTAGAATTATAGTAGGATAGTAGGATAGTAGGATTATAGTAGGATAGTAGGATATAGCCCGAAGTTATGCGCTGTGAGCTTGCCCAGCTGGCACGCGACGTCCGTTGACGTTGATTTTTGGTTGGATTTAGGTTGTGACGTCAGCTAACCAAAATCCAACGTTGGACCAACGTCAACTTCCAACGTTGTATCAACGTATTAATTTGACGTCAATTGACGTTGATATTTGGTTGGTTTTAGGTTGTGTTGGTAACTGACCAATAACCAACGTCTATTCAACGTAATATCCCAACGTCATGTTGACGTCGAATACTGACATGCTGTTGTCGGATTCTTGACCAAACCTCAATGTCTGCCCAACGTTTTTATGACAACGTCCACACAACGTTGCAGTCTAACATCATTAGACGTTGATATTTGGTTGGTTTTAGGTTGTGTTGGTAACTGACCAATAACCAACGTCTTTTCAACGTAATATCCCAACGTCATGTTGACGTCGAATACTGACATGCTGTTGTCGGATTCTTGACCAAACCTCAGTGTCTGCCCAACGTTATTATGACAACGTCCACACAACGTTGCAGTCTAACATCATCAGACGTTGATATTTGGTTGGTTTTAGGTTGTGTTGGTAACTGACCAATAACCAACGTCTATTCAACGTAATATCCCAACGTCATGTTGACGTCGAATACTGACATGCTGTTGTCGGATTCTTGACCAAACCTCAATGTCTGCCCAACGTTATTATGACAACGTCCACACAACGTTGCAGTCTAACATCATCAGACGTTGATATTTGGTTGGTTTTAGGTTGTGTTGGTAACTGACCAATAACCAACGTCTATTCAACGTAATATCCCAACGTCATGTTGACGTCGAATACTGACATGCTGTTGTCGGATTCTTGACCAAACCTCAGTGTCTGCCCAACGTTATTATGACAACGTCCACACAACGTTGCAGTCTAACATCATTAGACGTTGATATTTGGTTGGTTTTAGGTTGTGTTGGTAACTGACCAATAACCAACGTCTATTCAACGTAATATCCCAACGTCAGGTTGACGTCGAATACTGACATGCTGTTGTCGGATTCTTGACCAAACCTCAATGTCTGCCCAACGTTATTATGACAAACGTCCACACAACGTTGCAGTCTAACATCATCAGACGTTGATATTTGGTTGGTTTTAGGTTGTGTTGGTAACTGACCAATAACCAACGTCTATTCAACGTAATATCCCAACGTCATGTTGACGTCGAATACTGACATGCTGTTGTCGGATTCTTGACCAAACCTCAATGTCTGCCCAACGTTATTATGACAACGTCCACACAACGTTGCAGTCTAACATCATCAGACGTTGATATTTGGTTGCTTTTAGGTTGTGTTGGTAACTAACCAATAACCAACGTCTGTTCAACGTATTATCCCAACGTCATGTTGACGTCGAATACTGACATGCTGTTGTCGGATTCTTGACTTGTGTTGGTAACTGACCAATAATCAACGTCTATTCAACGTATTATGCCAACGTCGTGTTGATGTAGAATACTGACATGCTATTGTCGGGTATTGTGACCAAAACCCAATGTCTGCTAAACTTCATAATGAAAAGATCTCCTCAACATTCAAACCTCATTAGATGTAGATATTTTGCTGGGTTAATGTGGCTGTTACTTAAACAAAATCCAACATAGTCTGGCTGTAGAATATGGACAATAAGTACTGAAGGTTCTGACATAGAGTAATGATCTAGCATCTGTTTAACCTGCAATAGTCCAACCAGAGCAATTGGTAGCTGTTTCATCTGTGGTTCAACTATATTCTTCCAGATGAGCTACAGGGCCACCCCATGGCCCAGAAAGGTGTTTGTGCAGTTCTATAACCCTCAGCCTTTTCCAGATAACTGAATTTGACTTTCAGACAAATACCATCAAGTTGCTCCTGGGGCACATGCCAGCATCCCACCTATAGTGAACCTGTGGCTGTATATGAGACTGATTAGCTACAGGTTTCTTTGCCAGTGTGGATTTAGAGCCAAGGCAACATGGTTAAGGCCAGTTATACCTTTTCCCTTCCGCTTTAGCAGATGTTAGTTGTCGGTGATCAGCCAGCTGCATCTTAAAGGAATGCGACCGACAGTGAGGTAGGTAGACAGCCATGTCAACTCTTTATCGTCAATAATTTGCCCTTAGTTTGCTTCAGGAGACCTTCCTTAGTTCCAGAGGGCAAATTCAGTTTCAGCTTATGGCTGCTCAAATGTTTTATGTTGAGCGCTTGGGGTGGGTGGACTGTAGGGTCCACCCCTACAGTGTCTTGCTCAGGACACTTCGCCCCGTCCAGGGCCTTTGAGGCAAACCGGGGACCTTCTGATTATCTAACCAGTAACCTATGCTGCCCTAAATAATAAACCCATATGAAAAGAAATGCATCAATACATTACAATGCATAGACACCGGCCTACCTCAAAACCAGGGTCTTCCTTAGTTGTGACATATGGAGCAAGAGTGTGTGACTGTGACACCGTTTATCATCCACACCACTATGTATGTACTACTGGGTGGACGGAAGGGCGGACAGATGGACAGACAGACAGACAGACAGACAGACAGACAGACAGACAGACAGACAGACAGACAGACACTTTTTTGTTACCCTTTCAGCCTAAATGCATGACTGTACCTCATGCTGTTTACATTTCTGACTAATAAAGTAATCAATCAATCACAAAAAGTAAAATAATTGTTTGCCCTGATATGTAGTGGAGTAAAATAATAAAGTATCAAAAGATAGAAACACACAAGTGAATTTAAAAAATACAATGCTAAGTACAGTACTTGAGTAAATGTACTGATTTTCACCATTGTTCATGTTTCATAGCTGTTGCAGTTCTTTATTTTTGCATTATATTAATTGCTAATCAAATAAATGATTGAGGGAAATATTTCACTTTTTGCATTAGACCTACAGCATAATGCCATATGACACATACAATGTAAACTGACATTTAACATAATAACATTGGGCAGACATTGAGGTTTGGTCAAATATCCGACAACAGCATGTCAGTATTTGACGTCAACCTGACGTTGGGATAATACGTTGAACAGACGTTGGTTATTGATTAGTTACCAACACAACCTAAAACCAACCAAATATCTACGTCTAATGATGTTAGACTGCAACGTTGTATGGATGTTGTCATAATAATACATTTCAAACTGGATTGTCAAATGTCTCCTCAAATCACTGAGCAGTATAGCAACGTTCTGCTCTTTCATTGGACGAATCATTGGACTTGTGGGTGGGACCACAGTTGTATAACACCAGACTGGGCGGGGCAACAGTAACTGCTGCAGGAGCCTGCAGTTTGAATTTGGAGGGAGAGAAGACAGGAAGAGATACTTGTTTGTGCATGGAGATGTTTTTTTGACCATCCCAGGACTTCTAGAATCACAATCTTTTGCACAGGTGAGTTCATACTTAATTTCCTTCTAACTTGAAATGAAATATTTGACTGTTTGTTTTTAAAATAAAGTTCTACATTCTGTTTATGACCGAGTGAGGTGATTTCTTCATATTGCAAATCAGTCATGCTTTGTTGTTTTCTTTTTCTTTTCCTTTTCTTTGCATGTTTTTGAAACTGGCAGCATTGTTTGAGTAAATCCTTTGCCCAAAATGGTTACAGTACCTGCCTTTTGTGGCAAAACAGTGGGAACTAGAAAGAGGCTATACTGCATTAACTAGATGGACTGATCCCCATTGCTTTGTGTTGGTGGCTTGGTGCTGCTGAGTTAAACATTTGAATTGCAGCTTTTAAAGCTAATGTCTTATTTTAGGTGAAGTTCTGTTGTTCATGCATGATTCATGTTTTCAGTTGGGAATGTGTGTTATTGAAGGGTAAAAGCTCACATGCCTCACAGCCTGATTTTTGTGTGAGACAGTGCTGTGTAACTAAAAATCAGGCATAAGGGTTGGTTGCATTTGAATAGCCTTGTGTAGCCTCTATCATAGTTTTGATTATATTAGCTTGTAAGACATTATTTTCAGTCTAATATTGGCCAAGCCTAACAGTAAAGCCCACCTAAAAAAAATAAACATAATAGAGGAATGTAAACACTATGTTGAAGATTGATTGGTAAGTAACCAATCCCCAACGTCTGTTCAATGTATCATGCTGACGTCATATTGACATAGAATACTGACATGCTGTTGTCAGGTATTGTAACCAAAAACCAACGTCTGCTTAACGTCATTATGCTGACGTTCACACAATGTCAAATTCTAACATCATTAAGCGTTGTTTTTTTGTTGGATTTAAGTTGTGTTGGTAAGTAACCAATACCCAACGTCTGTTCAACATATCATGCTAACGTCATATTAACATAGAATACTGACATGCTGTTGTCGGGTATTGTAACCAAAACCCAACATCTGCTTAACGTCGTTATGCTAACGTCCACACAATGTTAAGTTCTAACATCATTAAATGTTGATTTTTGTTGGTTTTAAGTTGTGTTGGTAAGTAACCAATGCCCAACATCTGTTCAACGTATCATGCTAACGTCAAATTGACAAAGAATACCGACATTCTGTTGTCGGGTATTGAGACCAAAGCCCAATGTCTTCTTAACGTTATGACGTTAACGTCTACACAACGTTAAATTCTAACGCCATTAGACGTTGATATTTTGTTGGTTTTAATTTGTGCTGTTAAGCAACTATAATACAACGTTTTCTCAAAGTTTTTTTCATTTCTGAGGAATGTAAACACTATATTGAAGATCTATTGGTAAGCCATCTTAAGTTGAAATATTGAAGTAAGTCCTGTACAGTTGAATGGCCCAAACAGAGTGAAGAACAGTTAGTATTTTGCCATAACCGATACTTGATATACAGTAGCTGATAATGAAGTAGGTGTACTGTAGGTTTGATAGCTGTCGTTTTCGACGCTGTTCCAGCCCATATTGAATTTAAATGTCCACAGATGTTTCGGAAGGCAGAGGTAGCCTATCTAATCTGTTTTTTGTGTGTGTGTGTGTGTGTGTGTGTGTGTGTGTGTGTGTGTGTGTGTGTGTGTGTGTGTGTGTGTGTGCGTGTGCGTGTGCGTGTGCGTGTGCTACTTCAGCTTCCAAACACCTGTGATCAAGACTTGGTGAGCCTCCACCAAGTCCGAAGTAAGTATAATATCAGGGCGTTAATTTGAGGGGTAATATGCTTTAAATTGGTTGTAATTTAAAAATATATATTGAATTAGATGATTCAGGTTTCCCACGGTAGTGACTTTCCTGGAACATTTTGAATTGAGTTATAAATTCCCACAGGGCTTTGGGCACCCTGATGATAGTTTTTTGACACAGTTAAACATAACAGGCACAGATAAACTAGTAAACATTAGTCTACAGTCAGCAGTGTAATGTAAAAGCAGTCTTATAGCGTTAATATTGAAAGGGTAGGGATGTGAAGTTTCACTCAACCAACGATTCGATATAATTCACCATACTGGGTTCACAATACAATTTCTTCTTGGGTTTTCTCTGAAGTAGTTGTGCCACGGCATGAGGCCATTGTGAGAAGTCTCTATCTTGCGTCAAGTATATTTTTCATTCATAATGTGTTGTGTATTTCTTATTTTCATGCTAGATGTGGTACATCAAGAGGTGGAAGGTCCTCTCAAGTAGAATACATCGGGTAAGTACCTCCACACTGAACGTCACTATTATTTGACAATAAAGCAACATAATTTTGATTTAAAACAAGTTTGATTTTTCGCCGCTATTAAAGGCATCAGGTTAACGGCTATAAAAATGAGGCATCATATACAGTATATGAATAGTTTTGATGCGATAGCATCAATATATTCTAAAGAAGTATTTGTATAATTTATTCGTCATGTCCCTGGTGTTTAAAGACCTTAAGAGGTGTAACGATAGAATAATATCTTAGCTGTCCACTTAATATGGCATTTTCCTTCCTGTGACTTTTACCATACTCTCAGGTTGTCATGGTTGGAGACACAGGAGGTAATTCATTGGATGATGCACCCAGAAGAATGATGCCGTTCCTCATGTCACATGAATTGACACTCCAGTACAACCTTTGTTGACATCATGGCAAGAATAAGTCCCCGGGGCCTGTGTCTTTTTGATGTTGCATATGGTAAGTTAAACATTTTAATTGCCCGATGTAACTTGACCTTTCCGTTATCTTTCAAATTCAAAAAGGAGTGCTACAAAATGTTGATTATTTTTATATACGTTGGCAGTTATGCCTAAGTTCAAGAGTTTGGAATCACTGTGAAAATTAAGTAAGTACAGCCAAGACACTGATGATAATGATAAATGTAATAATAATAATAATAATAATAATAATAATAAGGGTAATAATAATAATAATAATAATAATAATAATAATAATAATAATGGTAATAGTA
This sequence comes from Gymnoscopelus microlampas, assembly GCF_963454915.1. NCBI lineage: Eukaryota > Metazoa > Chordata > Actinopteri > Myctophiformes > Myctophidae > Gymnoscopelus > Gymnoscopelus microlampas. Next base: position 13,240,017 of record NC_139944.1, read on the forward strand.
ATAATAATAAGGGTAATAATAATAATAATAATAACTTATATTCTTCAACATTTCTGTTCATTAAATAATCCACCAAGTGCAGCAATATCTTTAAAGACCTTAGGCATTCTAGATGTCATATTCTCTAGATATCCAGGTCAAATTTCACCCCATATTTTCAGTAGAATTTGCCGTACTTTGAGACTGGTTTGTATAAAACTTCTCATGAACCTTACGGTATAGCTGTTCCCAACATAGGATTTAGATCAAGCAATTGTGATGGCCCTTCCATCAGAGACAGTACTCATATCTGCAAACTCAGTTAATTTCAAAATCATAATTTCTCACTGATTCCAAACTTTTGAACAGATATCTGTCAGTCAATAAAGATGTTTCATAATGTAAAAATCAAGTTAGAGTTATTAAAATAGCTTATTCCTGTCATTTATCTTTAGGGGAACTAAAGAAGAATGCAACCCTCAACAAATTAAACGGAATGATGCAGAGAAGACTCTCCAAGTGATTTACGGGAGCTCAGTGTTATTTCTCTCTCTTTTTAACGTTTTTGCCCTTGGTGCATATGTTATAGACATGCCTCAAAGAATGCACTTCATTGTTTTTATTGATTTGTACTGTTTAGTTATTTTAAAGTTTCACAAATGGAATCATTTTCCTACAAAGGCACTTTGGGCTCTGAACCTATTCACCAAACCTGTAACTGTTTGGACAACAATATGACTTGTAATTTCTGTTTGTTTATACTACCTATTCAAATGTGCCAATTACAAGTTTAAAAAATATATAATAATGTTGTTTTATTAAACTTTGTCAAATAATATTGTCTGATATTGTATTTTCACCTTGGTAAAACTTGACACTGAAACAAGATGTAATTTGTTGTTGTTTGTCTGACGTCGTGATGATGAGATATCGACGTCAAAATGACGTCTGGAAGATGTCCTGTTCCCACCGCCCACTCAGTGGGCACAGGAGACGTTATTTTAACGTTGATATCTTGTTGTGACAAGATATCTACGTGACAAGGTAACTCTGGAGGTTGACGTCCTGCTAATGTTGGATTGACATTTTATTCTCAACTAAAATACAACGTGATTACAACGTTAGAAATATGTCATATTTTGATTGTACTCTAACGTTGAGCCAATGTTGTACTATGACGTCAACCCGATATAAATTTTCAGCTAAAATACAACTTGTCAGTTTATGACGTCAGACAAACGTTAGGTTATGACGTCAGACAAACTTTCATTTACAACTAAAATACAACTTGTATCCAACGTTGGGAGTCTAACCTTTAATCAACGTCTACATAACATCAGAGATTGACGTTAAATCAACGTTAGTTTAAGATGTCAAACCAACGTCAGTTTATGACGTCAGACAAACGTTAGGTTATGACGTCAGACAAACTTTCATTTGCAACTAAAATACAACTTGTATCCAACGTTGGGAGTCTAACCTTTAATCAACGTCTACATAACATCAGAGATTGACGTTAAATCAACGTTAGTTTAAGATGTCAAACCAACGTCAGTTTATGACGTCAGACAAACGTTAGGTTATGACGTCAGACAAACTTTCATTTACAACTAAAATACAACTTGTATCCAACGTTGGGAGTCTAACCTTTAATCAACGTCTACATAACATCAGAGATTGACGTTAAACCAACGTCAGGTTATGACGTCAGACAAACTTTCATTTACAACAAAAATACAACTGGTATCCAACGTTGGGAGTCCAACCTTTAATCAACGTCTACATAACATCAGAGATTGACGTTACATCAATGTTAGTTTAGGATGTCAAACCAACGTCAGGTTATGACGTCTAAACAACGTTGGGTTATGACGTCTAACCAACGTTGGGTTATGACGTCAGACAAACTTTCATTTACAACCAAAATCCAACGGTCATCCAACGTTGGAGTACAACGTTGGGACAACGTTGTACTGACGTCGCGTGTCAGCTGGGTGTAGATCTGCTATTTTTGAAAAATCAGTCAAATTTGTGCAAATCCTTCAATACTTGTTTTTAAAGCAAACATTTGAACTGAAATCCCTGTTTCTGGGGGTCCCTGGAACAACAATCTTTTGAGATGGGGGCCCACGGCCATACATGATTTTGGGGGTCCTTGACATGATAAAGTGTGAGAACCACTGATATAGAAACATGAATTTTTCAGAAAACTGTTAGGATAGAGAAAACATTTGTAGAATCGGCCTCAGGTCTTAATGGGTTAAAGGACCACTTCACCCATTTTCAAGCTTACTTCAATAGATCCTCAGTAAGGCTCATGATAAAATGGTACAAATGTTGTCTCACAGTCTGTGTCTCAGAGGGCTGTGGACAGTTCAGAAACCCACCTACCAATGACATCATCATTAGACAGGCTTTACATTTTTTCTAAACAAGATTTCAACATATTTGTATTAACGCGAGAACAATGGCTTCCATTATAGCATGCTAATTTTCCAGGAATAGAAAGCCTGTGGTTTCTATTAGCTTGGATTCCCCATCGATGATGTCACTGGTAGTCAGGTTTCTGAAGTGTCCACAGCCCTCCTCTGAGACACAGATAGCTTAGAACAAAATTGTACTGTACCATATTATAATGAAGATAGGTTGAAAATGGGTGAAGTGGTCCTTTAAGGGTTAATAACTTCAGATGAACTCAGAGGATAGATACTGTGTTGATAATGTCATTTACTGTATTGGTCCATATAATCCACAAATGAAACTACAGTATTTATGAGTGACTTAATGCTAATATTGTGTTGATTTCAGCCCATGTTGCTCGGCTGTCCAACGTAGAAACGAAGCTGACTGCTACTGACAAACAAGTGCAGGAACTGAGGAGTAAGTATATTTACATAACATTATGTTCTAAAATACATATTTGAAACTAGTAATCTAAGACTTTAAAAGTGTATTTGGCCGCGGACCCCCATCTGAAAATGTTTTGTGCCAGGGACCCCCAGAAGACAAGATTTGTGTAAAAACAATGCTTAAATTATTATGAATACAGCCCGAAGTTATGCGCTGTGAGCTTGTAGATCTGCTATTTTTGACAACTACTGGTCTAAAGCAGGGGTCTTCAACGTTTTCAGCCCAAGGACCCCCTAGCTGAGAGAGAGATGAAGCAGGGACCCCCTGTATATTGTATAAAATTGTGTTTCAGATTAAACTTTTCTTGTTTACTTGGTCTGCTCTTTTTCCCTCTACACCTATACCTCTTTGCCAAAAATAGCAGATCTACAAGCTCACAACGCCTCGCAGCGCGAGGCGTTGTGAGCTTGTAGATCTGCTATTTTTGGCTAAAGTTATCTTCAGAATAGGGATGCTAGGGTTCAAGTTAAGGAAAAAAATAATATATCACACAAAGATTTGACGGACCCCCTGTAGTAACTCTGAGGACCCCCTAGGGGTCCCGGACCCCCTGTTGAAGACCCCTGGTCTAAAGAGTTTTCTGAAAGACATGATGTGCCGGTTTTAATGGGTTAATAATGTCACAATAATTTTAACCACTTTTGCCATATTTTATACTTTGGCTATTCAAAATTGCAGATATACAAGCTCATAGCGTGTCACTTTTTGTCGCTCTATGAGCTTGTAGATCTGCTATTTTTTTTTAAATCAGTCAAATTTGTGCGAATCCTTCAATACTTGTTTTTAAAGCGAACATTTGAACTCAAATCCCTGTTTCTGGGGGTCCCTGGAACAACAATCTTTTGAGATGGGGGTCCACGGCCATACATGATTTTGGGGGTCCTTGACATGATAAAGTGTGAGAACCACTGATATAGAAACATCTATTTTTCAGAAAACTGTTAGGATAGAGAAAACATTTGTAGAATCGGCCTCAGGTCTTAATGGGTTAAAGGAGCACTTCACCCATTTTCAACCTTACTTCAATAGATCCTCACTAAGGCTCGTGATAAAATGGTACAAATTTTGTCTCACAGTCTGTGTCTCAGAGGGCTGTGGACAGTTCAGAAACCCACCTACCAATGACATCATCATTAGACAGGCTTTACATTTTTTCCAAACAAGATTTCAACATATTTGTATTAACGCGAGAACAATGGCTTCCATTATAGCATGCTAATTTTCCAGGAATAGAAAGCCTGTGGTTTCTATTAGCTTGTATTCCCCATCGATGATGTCACTGGTAGTCAGGTTTCTGAAGTGTCCACAGCCCTCCTCTGAGACACAGATGGGTTAGAACAAAATTGTACTGTACCATATTATAATGAAGATAGGTTGAAAATGGGTGAAGTGGTCCTTTAAGGGTTAATAACTTCAGAATGAACTCAGAGAATAGATACTGTGTTGATAATGTCATTTACTGTATTGGTCCATATAATCCACAAATGAAACTACAGTATTTATGAGTGACTTAATGCTAATATTGTGTTGATTTCAGCCCATGTTGCTCGGCTGTCCAAAGTAGAAACGAAGCTGACTGCTACTGACAAACAAGTGCAGGAACTGACGAGTAAGTATATTTACAGAACATTATGTTCTAAAATACATATTTGAAACTAGTAATAAGACTTTAAAAGTGTATTTGGCCGCGGACCCCCATCTGAAAATGTTTTGTGCCAGGGACCCCCAGAAGACAAGATTTGTGTAAAAACAATGCTTAAATTATTATGAATACAGCCCGAAGTGATGCGCTGTGAGCTTGTAGATCTGCTATTTTTGACAACTACTGATCTAAAGCAGGGGTCTTCAACGTTTTCAGCCCAAGGACCCCCTAGCTGAGAGAGAGATGGAGCAGGGACCCCCTGTATATTGTATAAAATTGTGTTTCAGATTAAACTTTTCTTGTTTACTTGGTCTGCTCTTTTCCCCTCTACACCTATACCTCTTTGCCAAAACTAGCAGATCTACAAGCTCACAACGCCTCGAGGCGTTGTGAGCTTGTAGATCTGCTATTTTTGGCTAAAGTTCTCTTCAGAATAGGGATGCTAGGGTTCAAGTTAAGGAAAAAATAATATATCACACAAAGATTTGACGGACCCCCTGTGATAACTCTGAGGACCCCCTAGGGGTCCCGGACCCCCTGTTGAAGACCCCTGATCTAAAGAGTTTTCTGAAAGACATGATGTTGCCGGTTTTAATGGGTTAATAATGTCACAATAATTGTAACCACTTTTGCCATATTTTATACTTTGGCTATTCAAAAATTGCAGATATACAAGCTCAGAGCGTGTCAGTTTGTGTCGCTCTATGAGCTTGTAGATCTGCTATTTTTGAAAAATCAGTCAAATTTGTGCAAATCCTTCGATACTTGTTTTTAAAGCGAACATTTGAACTCAAATCCCTGTTTCTGGGGGTCCCTGGAACAACAATCTTTTGAGATGGGGGTCCACGGCCATACATGATTTTGGGGGTCCTTGACATGATAAAGTGTGAGAACCACTGATATAGAAACATGTATTTTTCAGAAAACTGTTAGGATAGAGAAAACATTTGTAGAATCGGCCTCAGGTCTTAATGGGTTAAAGGAGAACTTCACCCATTTTCAAGCTTACTTCAATAGATCCTCACTAAGGCTCATGATAAAATGGTACAAATTTTGTCTCACGGTCTGTGTCTCAGAGGGCTGTGGACAGTTCAGAAACCCACCTACCAATGACATCATCATTCTTCTTCTTCTTTTCGTGTCTTTGAAGCATGTGGTTATATGACAGTTTCCCATTTCTTTACACAGTCCTTTGCATTGTTATTGAACTCTGCGAGATCTTTTAAGCTGCACTGGTTGGGTAGTAGAGGGCAGACAAGGCAGTGCTGCATCGTATGGTCCTCTTCTCCACATTCACAGATGGTTGGGCCGGTTTTGTAGCCCCATCTGGCCATAGCAGCTTTTGATCGCCCCATTCCTGTTCTCAGGCGGTTGAGAGTCTTCCACTGGACCCATGGTGCTTCTGAGCCAGAAGGGAGGTCTTCGGAAGGGGGGATTCCCATGTCAATTGGAGGGGGGTTATTCTCAAGCTTTGTTGTCCATAGCTGGAGTCTGGTTTCTTCCCGAGATGTTGTTAGGGGCTGGACATCATCATTAGACAGGCTTTACATTTTTTCCAAACAAGATTTCAACATATTTGTATTAACGCGAGAACAATGGCTTCCATTATAGCATGCTAATTTTCCAGGAATAGAAAGCCTTTGGTTTCTATTAGCTTGGATTCCCCATCGATGATGTCACTGGTAGTCAGGTTTCTGAAGTGTCCACAGCCCTCCTCTGAGACACAGATGGGTTAGAACAAAATTGTACTGTACCATATTATAATGAAGATGGGTTGAAAATGGGTGAAGTGGTCCTTTAAGGGTTAATAACTTCAGTTGAACTCAGAGAATAGATACTGTGTTGATAACGTCATTTACTGTATTGGTCCATATAATCCACAAATGAAACTACATGAGTATTTATGAGTGACTTAATGCTAATATTGTGTTGATTTCAGCCCATGTTGCTCGGCTGTCCAACGTAGAAACGAAGCTGACTGCTACTGACAAACAAGTGCAGGAACTGAGGAGTAAGTATATTTACATAACATTATGTTCTAAAATACATATTTGAAACTAGTAATCTAAGACTTTAAAAGTGTATTTGGCCACGGACCCCCATCTGAAAAGGTTTTGTGCCAGGGACCCCCAGAAGACAAGATTTGTGTAAAAACAATGCTTAAATTATTATGAATACAGCCCGAAGTGATGCGCTGTGAGCTTGTAGATCTGCTATTTTTGACAACTACTGATCTAAAGCAGGGGTCTTCAACGTTTTCAGCCCAAGGACCCCCTAGCTGAGAGAGAGATGAAGCAGGGACCCCCTGTATATTGTATAAAATTGTGTTTCAGATTCAACTTTTTTTGTTTACTTGGTCTGCTCTTTTTCCCTCTACACCTATACCTCTTTGCCAAAAATAGCAGATCTACAAGCTCACAACGCCTCGCAGCGCGAGGCGTTGTGAGCTTGTAGATCTGCTATTTTTGGCTAAAGTTCTCCTCAGAATAGGGATGTTAGGGTTCAAGTTAAGGAAAAAAATAATATATCACACAAAGATTTGACGGACCCCCTGTAGTAACTCTGAGGACCCCCTAGGGGTCCCGGACCCCCTGTTGAAGACCCCTGATCTAAAGAGTTTTCTGAAAGACATGATGTTGCCGGTTTTAATGGGTTAATAATGTCACAATAATTTTAACCACTTTTGCCATATTTTATACTTTGGCTATTCAAAAATTGCAGATATACAAGCTCATAGCGTGTCACTTTGTGTCGCTCTATGAGCTTGTAGATCTGTTATTTTTGAAAAATCAGTCAAATTTGTGCAAATCCTTCAATACTTGTTTTTAAAGCGAACATTTGAACTCAAATCCCTGTTTCTGGGGGTCCCTGGAACAAAAATCTTTTGAGATGGGGGTCCACGGCCATACATGATTTTGGGGGTCCTTGACATGATAAAGTGTGAGAACCACTGATATAGAAACATCTATATTTCAGAAAACTGTTAGGATAGAGAAAACATTTGTAGAATCGGCCTCAGGTCTTAATGGGTTAAAGGAGCACTTCACCCATTTTCAAGCCTACTTCAATAGATCCTCACTAAGACTCATGATAAAATGGTACAAATTTTGTCTCACAGTCTGTGTCTCAGAGGGCTGTGGACAGTTCAGAAACCCACCTACCAATGACATCATCATTAGACAGGCTTTACATTTTTTCCAAACAAGATTTCAACATATTTGTATTAACGCGAGAACAATGGCTTCCATTATAGCATGCTAATTTTCCAGGAATAGAAAGCCTGTGGTTTCTATTAGCTTGGATTCCCCATCGATGATGTCACTGGTAGTCAGGTTTCTGAAGTGTCCACAGCCCTCCTCTGAGACACAGATAGGTTAGAACAAAATTGTACTGTACCATATTATAATAGGTTGAAAATGGGTGAAGTGGTCCTTTAAGGGTTAATAACTTCAGTTGAACTCAGAGAATAGATACTGTGTTGATAATGTCATTTACTGTATTGGTCCATATAATCCACAAATGAAACTACATGAGTATTTATGAGTGACTTAATGCTAATATTGTGTTGATTTCAGCCCATGTTGCTCGGCTGTCCAACGTAGAAACGAAGCTGACTGCTACTGACAAACAAGTGCAGGAACTGAGGAGTAAGTATATTTACATAACATTATGTTCTAAAATACATATTTGAAACAAGTAATCTAAGACTTTAAAATCAGTGTCCATAGTTAAACTAACAGAACCCTTGCATCCCAATTCTCTTGCCAGCATTTAGGTAAAATTGCAGATCTACAAGCATGCCGCTTGTGACGTGTTGTGAGCTTGTGGATCCGCTATTTTTGTTAGAAAGATTTTGTGTAGAGGGAAATACTAGCAAATCTAGTATACTATAATAACTAAGTATAAAGTTGTGAAGGGAATCAGACCCTGGGCCAACTAGACCCAGACTCCCTCACCAGAACCCCTTCGAGGCGTGCTAATTCCTCTCCGGTTACTGGAATTTTAACCTTACTCCTACTTATCGCTCTATCTAGGATGGATAAACTCTTGTCTCTTGAGTTCAACCTAGAGGATCTATTCTCGGTAGATTACAAGTGGCTTCCGACAATGACTAAACTCAGACTTGGAATAGACATTGCTCTGAACTCAGGCACAAATCTAAAATAAGATTTAATAACACTCAGTGATCGGAAACCAATACTACTGTCTTGGCGTCTCCAGCAGTTACGGGACACAACTGCTGTTGTATCTGCGTACGCTTCAACATTCACTATAACAGACCTAATTTCACTCTTGTCTCTGTGTCATCACCGAACAGCTAGTTCCAAGTCGTCTCTCGTGAGCAGCGCTCTTTTCCCCGCTTTTATGAGAGAATAAGTGAGGGCCACTCGTTGAGAGATAAGCTTGTCACCAACCACCTTACTCAGTAATTAACAGCAGATAGATTTCTTCACTGGGAAGATATCGTGGGAGTGAAACTTTAGGCCGTGGAGGGGGCCTGCCCCAACCTGTGTCGGCTAGAGAGAAACTCTCAAACACAGGCTGGCTCCTATATTATTGTAATAATATGTTTTACCAATCTTACCACAAAATACAGGAAAAGGACAAAAACCCCGGATATCTTTCTCGGCTAATGAAGCAGTGGGGAGGCAGTCGTCACGCAAAATTAAAGTTCAATAAAAAGATTTATTTAAGAAGTGAGTTACAAAAACATAGAGAGAGTATAGAAAAGAGAAGAGGCCACCGGGGGTGGCTAGCAGCTGAATATATGCAATACAGAAATCTCTAGATGCAAAGTCCAGGAAGAAGTGTGCCCATCCCTGGGCGATCGGGGGTTCAGTACATCAACCCCTGTGGCAGAACACTGTCATTACATGGCATCATCTCACCCCTCCCTTCCAGTCCAACTTCCAACTCTCGAAGCACGTGGTTACTTCCTGTCACGTCTCACCTCCGCCAAGCAGACAGAGCGTGACCTTGGCAGTCTGGCCTGTTATCAGCTTACACAGGCAGCTGGTGAGAAAGTGTGTGTGGGAAGCGATCTAAGCAAAAACATAGCAGAGCTATAATGCTATAAGCTAAACATCAGTTTTGCATGTTTCAATGGTCTCTAATAGTATGGACCATGTTGGCTTCTTGGATCGGGTCGGTATTGGCTGGGGGGCACCCCGTAGAATCCTGTTGTAGGATTGGGGCTGGGGCAGGGTCCTTGCTGGGGTCCCCTTGGCGGATACGGGTGGGGGTACGGCAGTGGTCCCCCCCCTGTTGTATGGACAGCGTTGTAAGGTGGATTCCAATTGTTCCATCTCTCGCTGCCTTCGGGTCAGGCAGCAGCAGCAGCAGGTGCCCTGGCAGCACGGTTGTGTTTCATCTTCTCTCTTTTCTTCTTGGAGGCCGACATGACAGGTGTCTGTTGCTGGGGCCTGGAATGTGTCTGTGGCTGGGGCCTCGCAGGAGCTGGTGGTCTAGGGGTCACACTGGTGGCTTGGGCCTCGCTCTCAACAAAAGTGGTTAACCAATTAATTGTGGGATCGCTAAGGCGATCACACTAATGTTATTCCCACTATTTATTACAAATTTACCATTTGATATTTTGAAAAAAATACAACTTTTAGAGCGATTTCTCTTTTAGTTGCTAAAAAAAATCCCATTCATTTGAATGGGGAAATGCGATTTAGCTACAGTGGAGCCTAGCAACTGCTTATTAGATCCTCGCAACACCATATTAGACCATAGCAACCACCTATTATACCCTAGCAACCGCCTATTAGGCCCTAGCAACCAACGTTTTACCCTGACAACCACCTGTTTTCCCCTAACAACCACCTATTAAACCCTAGCAACTGCCTATTAGACCCTGGCAAACGGCTATCAGACCCTAGCTACCACAGTTTTACCCTAGCAACCACCTATTAGACCCTAGCAACCACCTATTAGTCCCTAGCAACCGCCTCTTAGACCCTAGCAACCGCCTCTTCGACCCCTGCAACCACTGTTTTACCTTAAAAAAATACATTTTACACTATTCAACACTGTCAACACTATCAAAGGCCACCAGAGCAGACTGGGTGCCACAGAGGTCCAGGTTGCAGACCACCAGAGCAGACTGGGTGCCACAGAGGTCCAGGTTGCAGACCACCAGAGCAGACTGGGTGCCACAGAGGTCCAGGTTGCAGACCACCAGAGAAGACTGGGTGCCGGAGAGGTCCAGGTTAAAGGTAATGTGAACCTGATGATGTTCAGTGGATGCAGACAGGAAAGAGCAGAGTTGAAAAATGACTTAACCCTTTAAAACCTGGAAAGCCTCTGTCATTGTAGCAGTTAACCCATTAAGGCCTCAGGTCTTAATGGGTTAACTGCTACAATGACTAGGGACCCCCAGAAGACAAGATTTGTGTAAAAACAATGCTTAAATTATTATGAATACAGCCCGAAGTGATGCGCTGTGAGCTTGTAGATCTGCTATTTTTGACAACTACTGATTTAAAGCAGGGGTCTTCAACGTTTTCAGCCCAGGGACCCCCTAGCTGAGAGAGAGATGAAGCAGGGACCCCCTGTATAATGTATAAAATTGTGTTTCAGATTAAACTTTTATGTTTACTTGGTCTGCTCTTTTTTCCCTCTACACCTATACCTCTTTGCCAAAAATAGCAGATCTACAAGCTCACAACGCCTCGCAGCGCTAAAGTTCTCCTCAGAATAGGGATGCTAGGGTTCAAGTTAAGGAAAAAAATAATATATCACACAAAGATTTGACGGACCCCCTGTAGTAACTCTGAGGACCCCCTAGGGGTCCCGGACCCCCTGTTGAAGACCCCTGATCTATAGAGTTTTCTGAAAGACATGATGTTGCCGGTTTTAATGGGTTAATAATGTCACAATAATTTTAACCACTTTTGCCATATTTTATACTTTGGCTATTCAAAAATTGCAGATATACAAGCTCATAGCGTGTCACTTTGTGTCGCTCTATGAGCTTGTAGATCTGCTATTTTTGAAAAATCTGTCAAATTTGTGCAAATCCTTCAATACTTGTTTTTAAAGCAAACATTTGAACTGAAATCCCTGTTTCTGGGGGTCCCTGGAACAACAATCTTTTGAGATGGGGGTCCACGGCCATACATGATTTTGGGGGTCCTTGACATGATAAAGTGTGAGAACCACTGATATAGAAACATGTATTTTTCAGAAAACTGTTAGGATAGAGAAAACATTTGTAGAATCGGCCTCAGGTCTTAATGGGTTAAAGGAGCACTTCACCCATTTTCAACCTTACTTCAATAGATCCTCACTAAGACTCATGATAAAATGGTACAACTTTTGTCTCAAAGTCTGTGTCTCAGAGGGCTGTGGACAGTTCAGAAACCCACCTACCAATGACATCATCATTAGACAGGCTTTACATTTTTTCTAAACAAGATTTCAACATATTTGTATTAACGTGAGAACAATGGCTTCCATTATAGTATGCTAATTTTCCAGGAATAGAAAGCCTGTGGTTTCTATTAGCTTGGATTCCCCATCGATGATGTCACTGGTAGTCAGGTTTCTGAAGTGTCCACAGCCCTCCTCTGAGACACAAATGGGTTAGAACAAAATTGTACTGTACCATATTATAATGAAGATAGGTTGAAAATGGGTGAAGTGGTCCTTTAAGGGTTAATAAGTTCAGTTGAACTCAGAGAATAGATACTGTGTTGATAATGTCATTTACTGTATTGGTCCATATAATCCACAAATGAAACATGAGTATTTATGAGTGACTTAATGCTAATATTGTGTTGATTTCAGCCCATGTTGCTCGGCTGTCCAACGTAGAAACGAAGCTGACTGCTACTGACCAACAAGTGAAGAAACTGAGGAGTAAGTATATTTACATAACATTATGTTCTAAAATACATATTTAAAACTAGTAAGTTTCAAATATAGTAACTACTAAGACTTTACAATCAGTGGCCCTCATTTATCAACGCGGTGCAGCCCAAATAATGAGCGTATGGCGAGATCACCGCACCTTTCGGCATTTATCAATATATCCTGACGTGGGCTTTATCCTACGGTACGCTGAAATCTCACGTCTGGTCGAGACCAGTTGTTGACGTTGGCTGCACCCGTTTATTCCATTCTAGACCTGCACAGCAGCATTGTTTGACTGTCTGAGAGGCTTCTGGACACATAATCCACTCCTAAATGTATATATCTACACTAATAAATAATCGCTGTGAAAATATATCATTTTATAAACAAATTTAAACAAACTGCTTTAACAGTCATTCGGTTAAGCTTGCAGATCTGCATGGCTGCATTGGCTATTGCAGCCATGCAGATGCCATCTGCGCTGAAAATAGCAGATCTACAAGCTCACAACGCGTCGCCATGCTTGTAGATCTGCTATTTTCAGCGCAGCAGCCAGGCGCGTTTCGTCAGCGCAGCGAGAGAATTTTCGGGAGCCCCGACCATCTTTTCATGGACAGTGAGGTCTACAAACTTACAGTAGCTTGTATATGTTATGAAGTTATGTCATAGAGAGTTATGTAGGCTACAACAACCTGGCTGGGTTGAGGATATAAACCCGATGCTCCAATATTAACGTGGCAGCAGTCGCGGCACGGGATCACTAGATTGTACTGCTCCGCTACGACATGAAAGACAAAGTTGGGCGGGCGTGTGCGTGTGCATGTGTGGCGAGGCGAGCGAGGGGAACTCTTTCTTATTGGCTTTTCATGATGATGTCTTTGGTCGTATTCTGGTTCTTCAATCTTTATGTCGTAAAATCGGGGCGTTTTGAGAATATTTAAAGGAGACACACCATGAATTTCACTTTTTTTTATTTTTTTTGTATTTTTTTGGCTCCCCAGTGTCTCTTGTACCCCAAAAAATATTTTCTTTTAAAATTCAGTCATTCATTCTCATTTCAGAGATTTTCAGAATGGGCGTGTCTGAACAGGCCATCTCAGAATGGCAAGTTTGCTTACCTCACCAAACTTTCTGCCCATGTATTTTGACAGACAGAATTGCTCAGTACCGCAGTACAGCACCCCCCTAGCCAACTGGACGTTTTGGTATTGCAGCTGAAAGTGCTTTATAAGCCTGAGAGAATTGACTTGGGATGAGTATATCTGAGTGTTGATTTAGGCTCAAACCTTTTGAAAATGGTTTGAGGGACATACACCATATGATATTAAATGTCAAATATTTTTTTTAAATTCATTGTGTGTCTCCTTTAAGGGCGTGTTATTTAAATGACGCTCGGTTTCAGACGTGAGATTTATCAACGCTGGGATCAAATGTGCGCTTGGATCAGCTGTGTAGGATGCGTTGATAAATGTGACTTCGACGTTGGTGTATGGCCAAATATATGGAAAAATATACGCCGGTTTATACGCTGCGTTGATAAATGTGGGCCAAGAAACTTTGTGCAAATCTTTGAATGTACTGTATTTGTTTTAATGTGAACATTTTAAACTCCGATCTTTGCTTCTGGGGGTCCCTGGAACAACATATATTGAGATGGGGGTCCGCGGCCAAATATATATCATTCTGTGGGTAGAACATATATTCAAAGATTTGCACACATTTTCAATTTTTTTCAAAAATAGTAGATCAACAAGCTCATAGCGCGGCACTCGGTGCCGCGCTATGAGCTTGAGCTTGAGCTTGATTTGCGCTATTTGATATTGTAATATTTAATAGTTTAATGAATGTTTTTATAGATAATAATAAATAATGTGTTAATAAATAGTAAAATATATGCTTTTATCGTCACTGTCAAGTGAAAACCTTGTATGTCCAAAACCATTCCTTTATGACTATTTTAAAAAACATTTAAAATAATGAAAATATCAGATCTACAAAGAGCTTGTAGATCTGATATTTTCACTATTCTGACACAAGTAAGGCATTAAGTCTAAATATGGAGATGCAAGGTTTTCTGCCCGACAACAACGATATGTCGCTGTATGTCCAAAATCATTCCTTTTTTATTATCATTTTAAAACATTTTAAAATAGTGAAAATAGCAGATCTACAAGCTCATTGTGACGTGTTGTCAGCTTGTAGATCTGCTATTTTTCACCATCTTTGCAACACTCTTGTATGATGAAGTAGGGCGTTAATTTACTGAAATATAATGGAGATATGAGGTTTCTGCCCGACAACAACTTTATAATCATATACAGTACATAATTAGATCATTAATAGTATAAAATATGCTTTTATAACAATATAAATAATGTGATAATGCTCCTGTGTTGACAGACCAACCAAAGGTGGCCTTCTCTGCTGCGTTGAGTGATGATGGACATGTTGGACCATTTGATTCTCTTACCACTCTGGTTTATAAGAAAGTCATCACTAACATCGGCAACGCCTACGATAAATCTACAGGTAGGTGGTGATTCTGTTAATTATCTTAATGAGCTTTACATAAGTGTATAAGTTCATTATGTTAATGAGCTCTACGTTAAGTGAATAAGTTCATTATGTTAATGAGCTCTACATTAAGTGAATAAGTTCATTATGTTAATGAGCTCTACATTAAGTGAATAAGTTCATTATGTTAATGAGCTCTACATTAAGTGAATAAGTTCATTATGTTAATGAGCTTAACACAGTCAATTATCTCTCACCAACTAATGACACAACTTACATCTGTGTGAAAACATCAGTAACATCATGTGAAGGGTTAACTCTGCTGCGTCATTACAGGGCTAAAATGTTCAAACACTCTTCTAAAATATATGTGAGCTTGTAGATCGGCTATTTTAGAAAAGTTTTTGAAAATCTTTCCTTTCTTTAGAAAAAATAGAGTTTAAGTATTTAACAGTGTTTAACCCTTTAAGACCGGGAACACATGCTGTGTGTCATTTTAACATTTCTTTGCGCGGCACCGAGTGATCTGACATTTTTGAAAAAAGAAATTGTGTAAATGTGTGCAAATATTTGAATATATATATATATATTTTAAATAAAATCTTTGCTTCTGGGGGTCCCTGGAAAAAAAATATTTTGAGATGGGGGGTCTGCGGACAAATCCATATCATTTTCGGGGTCCTAGATATGAAAAAGGTTTGAGAACCACTGATATAGAAACATGATGTTTTTTCATAAAACTGTTAGACATAAAATAGCAGATCTACAAGCTCGTAGCGCGGCACCGAGTGCCGCACTACGAGCTTGTAGATCTGCTATTTTTGTTTTAATATCCAAAGAAATCTAAAATGACAGAGATGCTTCCCCGGATTGAATGGGTTAAAAAGCATCAACATGACGTACAGTACGTGTGCGTGTGCGTGTGCGTGTGCGTGTGCGTGTGCGTGTGCGTGTGTGCGTGTGTGTGTGTTTTCTAGGTTTTTTTCGATCTCCCGTGAAAGGAGTTTATTACTTCAGATTCACTGCAGCTACCAGGGATACTGCATCACAGTTTGTGTGTATCATGATGTATAAAAATAATCAGCAACTCATGTATAACTTTGGACGGAATAATCATGACGGTTTAGAATACATATCGTATATCGTGATAGTA